>NW_027115101.1:322241-337547 GCF_000696795.3 Halyomorpha halys
CAGAGCCTTTTGATCCAGGGGCTCATCCATCAATATAAGGATAAATAATTTTTTGCCACAGCCGGATTTTAATCTATGCCCTTGGAGTATCTTTATTAAAAATAAAATTGTTTTCTTACATTTTAATTTTTTTTAAAAAATGTTTATCCTGTTTTTCTTTATCATTCTTCTGTTTTATCCTACTATCTACCTGCATATCTAATAATATTTCTCCCTTACTTTTACCCAATACATTTTTCCTTATTTTCGCTTCTTTAATAAACATATAAATTATTATTAATAAACATTTTAATTTAATAACAATATATACACAATAATATATCGTATTTTCGCACATAAGTACTATTCAATTAAAATCTTTAAAAAAAAAAAAAACTCAACAATTATCTTCAATCATTTGACTTTATGTTTCCATTCAAATGCAGATAATCAATATCAAATTTAAAGACAAATAATATAATAGATGAAAATAACTGATAAAAACAACGATAAATATATTTAAAAAAGTAATAAATATGTATAAAATTATACAAAGGAACAAATATGTATGTCATAGACTAACATTGAATTGAACTTAATAAAGCAATGTTGGGAGTTGACTGCTGGAAAAAAAAGAATACAATATCACATTATTATTGAATCATCACTTTATTTGTGTGAAAAAGTTATTTCGAAAGGGAAAATGTAAATCTGTACAAACAGAAGTTTGTGCGTTTGCGGTTGAGTGAGGAAGGTTTGAAAAACTTGTGGGATGAAAACGTATTGTTTTCGACTGAGAGTAGATAATTATATTTTATAGAATGGAAGCAGTCTCATTTATGATATTTAGTTTACTTATTAACTCTTAAATTTTGTATAATTTTACTTGTAACAAAGTTTTGTGTTTAATTATAAATGCACGATTAATTATTAAAATACTGATCAAATTTGCAATTATTAATATAAAGGAGATACAAGATCCTTTGATAATTTTACGTGGGGAATTCTCAGTAAAATTTTTTAAAAATAAAACAAAAGGGATAATAAATAGTATATAATTTGTCTCATATTATATAAGTACTTAAATACTGAATGTAGTAAATATTTTGTGATAATAAGGTTAAATTGATTTGTGATTGAAGAGTGACAATACATGGCAATTTTGACTGAAATTAATGACCTGGGCAAAATAGCCTGTAAATTTTTTTAAAAATTATTGATATTAATGTAAATGCGTATTTAAACTTGTCCTTGAGGATGGCCGAATTGGCCGAAACGTTGGACTTTTGTTTTGAGACTTAAATTGGATAAAATGTAATATATTTAAACAATTTTTTTGTATTGTTACGAAGAGAACTGTCTTAATACAGCCTTAACCCTCTATATATGTCAAATTAACTGGAGAGTTTTCTATTAACAATTAATTTATCTAATTCTCAAATGAAAAGGCTTTGTTAGCTAATAAATATTGTTTTATATATTTTTTTTAAATTAAACTTTTACTTTTTCAATTAGAAGTTAAAAATAAACAATTTCAATTAAAAAATAACACACACGAGGTACTGCCATATTTTCAATACAATTTTTCCAAAGTGGATATATCGACTTCTGATAGAAAACTCTTCAACTCTCACTGTAGAAAACCCGTGGTAAAAAAAATAAGTGGTATATTTGTTTCTATGACATTGATAGTATTTAATTAGTAATTAATTTTTTCCTCTTGGTCATTTATTGCTTTTACATTTTTAGAAATGAAATACATCGTAATATTTACATAAAATTTGTATTATGAGATAAAAACAACTAGAAAATTATTTTTTTAAACTAAAATATATAAGAAAGATAATTAAAATGAAGTTTGTACGGTGTGAATAATTTTGAACTGTTAAAACCTAATAAAGTGATCATTGGAGTTTTTCTTTACAATGGTATAGTAATACCTAACATGGCAGACCTTTTTTATTTTTATTTTTATCTCTTTTCTGTTTATTTCTGACATACTGAGGTAATCATACATTTTATGACCCTATTCAAACCAGAGTAGGAAAATAGAATTTTAATTCCATTGGGCCGCTACGACATAAAAATCAACTTACCCAGCCATAATCAAACAGGCACCGCTGCAGTTCCGACGTTGCTTAAGTGACACCTTAACTCACCCACCTATAATGACTTTCCTACCTTGGTGAACCAAAATGTCTGTAATTCCAAAGTGACCCAGGATAAAATCTTGAGTTTAGGGTGGGAAATCCTCCTTATTCATCTGACTTAGCTTCATCAGATCACCATTGATCGTTTTCAAGATGGGAAGAATTTCAAAATACATGAAGAGAATAAAACAATTCTTCACTCAAATAAATTCAAATTTATATGCAGCTGGAATTAACGTGATGCCCAAACGTTTTTAAAAGATAGTAGAACACCATGGAGAATACTTTATGAATTAAATGTATAACATAAACTAAATATTAGTTAAAAATTCTCTTGCTAAAATGATAACAGAATTTCTTTTACAACACAATATAAGAATTTTTAAATACAATAAAATAATAAGAATTCATGAAAAATAAAAATGTATTCAGATGGTAAAGTAGATTTAAAAAAAAAATGCTTTAATGTCATTTGCTGTCACCGGCTTTTCTCTTCCTATTTAATATGTCTTACTGGGCTAGAGGAATTAAACCTCTTCATAATACAAACTCAAGTACGTAGTGCAAATAGTGAATTAGTGATGCCAATATATCAATATATTACTTGTCCAAACAAACATCAATCCGATATTCAAAGAATATGACTCATATTTAGGTATTAAAAAAACAAAAAACATTGTGTCGTTTTTGAATGGAAAGGAAAGAAAAAATAGTGAACTGAAAAACCTTTACCTACATTTGTTACTAATATTTTTCACTAAGGAAATCAGATAATTATAATAAAGACATAGCAAACCCTAATGTTCGATGCCGATACTAGCAATCACTGTCTACATTCAACTTGTTCAGTGACGCGCGTCCAAGTCCTAACCCACCTAAGACCAGTACTGACGCAATCCCAACTACGTTTCGGTCAACCGGTCAATATTTACCTGTGAGATTAGTGTTTATTAAATTTTTATGGATACATTCGGTATTATATCATAGAACCTTATGAGCCCATGTAATTTTCATGCTATCACCCAAGTTATATTTATTGGGTAATGTATTAATAATCGATAAATTTTCAAATTATAAAACATTTCGGATCTCCGTCCATATTCAATTTATTTTTTCTATTATTATAGTACGCTAAAAAAAAGTGAATATGTATCCTGTTTTAGAGTAAAATTTATAATAACAGTTTATAAAGTTTCTCTTTTGAGTAATGTTTGTTGATACAGACCGAATGGGTATAGATTAAAATAATAGTTGGTGTGGATTGTCTTGCCTTAGAGAAAAATTAATCGTAGAAAATAGTTCTTGAAGATAGATAGAGATACGAAAAGTTTACCAATAATGACAGAAGTTATAACCGATTTGTATTTTATAAATAAATATAAATATTTCCATTAAATCTAATATCTTCAGTGAAAAATAATATTTGAAAATCTAAAGCATAAGTTTATGAGGCTACTTCATATGACATGAGGTCTGATTTACGGAATAAATCAAGATGGATTAAAGTTCCATTATACTTAGTGTGATATTATTTTTCGCCCTATAAAAATTTTAAAAAAATAATTAAAAATAAAATATAATGCCTGTTCCTGTAATTCAATAGAATATTTTCTATTATAAAAAATCTGACAACTTGGATTAAGCGATATGAAGATATTTTATTTATTCAAAGGTACAAAGTTTCACGAAGTTGACTTAAATTATCTGAGCCGCTGTATTAGATCCGGTATTTTTAAATCGTGACCTCTAATATAGATTCAGACTCTATTTACTTTATTTAATTATTTATCTTTTTTGATTCCTTATATTCTAATATTTAACTCAGTTGTTCGCCTATGTTTATTTATCATGTGTATATATGATTTGATTTTTATCTATTTTAGTCTATACTTAATTATTATTTATTTACTTTTTATTTTTCGTTAATAAATGTTCTAAACTTTCATCCATTACAAAAGACTGATCCACATGACTATAATAGGGCCTAGCTGGACATACGGAGCTGACCTTTGGGACTCCACAAAACCATCGAATTCCTCTTGTATTCCATCCTTATTGTCCAAAATCCTTAATGCTCCTTTCTTTGTCAAAAATTAAGTCATCCTTCAGGACCTATATGTTCCATATGTTGCCGATTTGACCAGAACTAAATACCAATCCTTCCACAATAAACTATCCAACCACCCAAACCCATTTGTTTCTAACTTCGTTTCTCCTTCATTACCTGATAATGCTCTTGGGTGTTTGAAAAGAAGATAGCCCCGAAATCTTCTCCTCTAGAAATGTTTTCGGAGTTCTATCAATCAGTAGATTCTCCACATGTTTATATAATGTCATTTTATAACTTATAGCAAATTTACTGGTTGTATGTATTTTTATAAAGTTTTAATTAACAATTAATAAAATATTTTTTAAAAAATAGTTAATTTGTATACGTAGTATGATTGTGTACTTGCGTCCCTAATACCTATTGATCTTGACTGTGGAAATTATCATTATTATCCATATAACAGTTTTCAAAAGAAAATAATTGTATGGATTCAGGAACTTTATTAATAACAAACACTAATTTATAAGCAAACCGTAAGAAAATCAAACGTAGTGAGTTCCATTTGTCACCTATAATATATTTGTATCCTCATCCAACTTTAAATGGAAGACAATTTTTCATTGTACAAAAAATACATATTTTAATATTTATTAATGTGAAGACATGTCTGAAAAAAAAGTGTCTATTAGGGTTCGATTCAAAATAAACTAATTTTGAAAAGGAACCAATAGGGACCAGTAAGAGATGAATTTATTGGAATTATTAGTTATATTATTATTAATAAAATAGCTAATTAAAATATTGATCATTAATTAATTGAAAAGTTAATTAACTGAATGGATATAGTAAAGATACCTTTTTATTCGTTAAAATTTTCATTACAATTATACCTTTGGTAATGGACTTATTTTCAAAGTAAAACTCTGTATAAAGTATTAAATTAATTAAGATAAACATGAACGATAATAATATTATGAAAAGCTCTTAGCCGAACACTAATTTGTTTATAGCAGTACTGAATGTAGCAACTAGTCCATGAAGGTTTCTTAAAACCTCCAAAGGTTAATATAAAACAACTTTTGAAATAATTTTTAATAAACACTTTAGTATTGCTTATATCCTTTATCTCTTCATTTTCTATTCAATGGTTTAATTACTAGCATTAACAGTGGATATTTAGAGGTACAATCAAACAATAGTAGAAGTGGAAATTATTCATAAAAAATGTATAACTAATAGTGAATTTGTTAATAATTTAAAGAAAACAAATTAGCATTTCTAAAATCAAACGTAAACAGAACTTTTAATAACATTCTAATCTATAAAAATAAAATTTAAGTCTATTTCTTAACCGATTGGACAGATTTACCAATCGAGTTAATTTTAAGGGCTTTATATATTTGTTTAGTGTAAACTATAAAAATATTATATACATATTTACTTATATATAAAAATATGATATATATCAGTAAGTATACAAAGGAGGCTGTTGATGCCAACATTTATTGCCTTGAATGAAAAATGTATAAAATTTGAGATAAATATGCTTAGTAGGTATTTTGTGATAAAGCAGTACTAATACGTTTTTTTATTTTGATGATGATGAGTTTGGTGGAATCAGCACATTTAAACAAATAAAATGAGTGGAAAATTTGGAATTTCTGTATCTTTCAAGCAAGAAAATAGGAAAAAATTAATTTTTAAAATTAAATATGATCTGGAATTTTATTACCTATTGATAATAAACGTAAGTGACGCCTACCAATTTTTTTTTTCCGCATTAATATTGTTTCATCACCATTGAAGATATCGAAGATTTGTATCCAAGCAGGATGTGAAAATAAATTTTTATCCTCAGTATACAAAATTTGCATTCATGTTTCACATATTAAAAATGAGAGAGCTAATTAGGTTTTGGGTCTGTCGATTTGTTTGGTCATAGTAAAATACATTTGACGTTCATATACTTGATACTGTTAATCGGAGTTTTATAAAAAAAAATTAGAGTTTATGTAGGATAGTTCTATATCAATTTTATGAAAATTCCATACAGTAGTTTACTGTCAATATTTAATAATACAATATTTCATGGTCTTAAATTTAGATCTTTTTATTGTTGTAAGACAATATAATTTCAGAGTAAATTGGTATTAAACGTTAATTGTAAATAAATGAAAAGATAAAGAAAAGATAAGTTGTTTTATCTCTAGTAAGTTCATCGAAAAGAAGCATACAATATATAACTGTTATATTATTGTATGTTTTTACACGTTTTTGTAAATAATTTAACCATAAGTAAAAACTATTATTTAAATAAGTTAGGTTAAAATCATTCAAATACCCTTAACAAATATGTAATATTGTCTCTTATAATAAGTTCCATGGAGATGAGTATTCGTACGTCCAAATTCGGCCAAATTTACAGCTTATTAATTTCTTGAATACACTGAAATATCTATTTAAAATAATTATTCTGAATAATAAACTTTTTCTTCCTCATTGTCAACCGAGATCAGAATGGGCGGGGTATAGAGCGATAAAGCTAACGTTGATACACTCTGTCGGTGGCTTTGCGAATTTGAGCCTCCGCTGCCTGTCTGCAGATTTCTCTTCCAGTCTTTCACTGATAAGTAGATATTAAACAAGTTTTGATATTCATTCATTTTTTTTTTAATACAAATATGATGAAACTAGAGACAATTAATTTATGTTTAAACAAACATACCTTGTTGACAAGTTTAATATCTCAGAAAATTAATGTTTTTTTTTTTATTTCATATCAAATTATCTACATCGATCTAGATTAATTTTTTTTTAACCTACAACTTAAATAAGAAATAATTATTGTCTTAATTAGTGTAATATTTTCATAGCTTTCAAAGAAACAATTCTGGTGAAAAATTCATATTTTTATATTTTCTGCAAATACTGACATATCAAACATGAATATACTGTTGGTGTATCAAGACCACTTGAGAAAATTAAAAACGTAACTAAACGTTTTTTCAAATTCAACTTTTTGTGAGAAAAAAAAAATTAGAAATATCATCATAAAAGAACATATAAGGAAAATGAGTAACAAAATAAAATTTACATTTTATTGCAACTAATCATGACTTGGGATTTACAAGAACAAGTTGTGGAATGTATTTAAATGTTCCACAAAGATTTTTTTTATTCTAATTAAAATAAATCGAACACACAACCTAGTGATATATAGTATTTTTAGCTCACTTTTAATTATTTTATTAGCGAAGGATGTTTATGAGATAATTATTAATATCTGAAGTTGGAAGATGAATTTGATCACTTCTTATAATTTCAACAAAATAATTACCTCATTGATTAACGGAATGAAGAAAAAAAAATACTTATTTTAAGATGAAAATGTTTGAGTAAATTTTCGCAAAGATTTAGGCAACAGAATTGTTGGTAGTATTTCTTTTGACCGATAGTGTATTTTCAAAAAGTAATCATTAAAAAAAAATTGTTATAAATAAGAAAGACACATTTTCCAAATTAAAAAAGGAAATACAGATAACTTAAAGTGGAGAAAAAGAGATTAGAATAAATCAACGAATTAGATAAGTATTATGAAGATGAAGATTCAAAAAAATTTGAAATTTTTAAAACAAGCGTTTATGTTTTATAAGTAAATTGGTTTCAGTATTTTTTTTCTTTTTTAGATGGATATATGAAATCTAAACGCAAAATTCAATTTAAATAAGAATAATTGTATAGTTTTATAATTATTTACAATTTGTTTGTCGACTCTAAATTCTTATCCGATAGTAATATCCCTTGTCACTTCCATACAATGGTTAATTCTTAACTGTGGACACTGCTTGAATACCAGAATGCGGCTTAACAACTCACGTAGTTTCCCACATAAATATATTTCCCTTTGGAAATAAAATCATATTCGTTTAATTTCATATAAAATGATTTCTTTCATTTCAAGGATTTTTTTGCATTAAATTTCTTTCAACTTTTTTATAACCAAATATGAAGTAAATATAATAATACCAAGTACTTGCGTTAAGTACACGTATTGAAATGTGTCGTAAGGAACTGAAATTACTTTCTTAATTTCAGGCGGGTATATGCCTGGGATGGGCTGCAAACTTTCTCTATAAAATCGACTGACCGGAGTGGCACTTTATGGAATTTTTTTTTCTCATATTTTATCGATTTTCTTGAAAACGAATAGAAATATTTTGGTTAAACTCGTAGTGTCAATGTAGAATTTGATGGTCTTAAATCAGATAAGCCATTATTCTCATTGAAATAGTCTGACAGGGCTTAAATATAGAAATTTTAAAAAATATTTTTTAAAGTTCCTTTAATATTTTTTTATTTTTATTTGATGGATAAATACAGAATATTACAGAATTTTATGAATAAGGTAGAACATTTCTATTAATTGAATTCCTTATATATAACAATATAATATTTTATTAACTACAATAATTAAAAGTGACTAAAATTATTCATTTATAATAAGTAAACCATTTGTTAGAACTAAATAAACTACTTATGAATACATTAAATTTAATAAAATCATTGGATTTGGGTTTTTACAACAAATTTTATGTAAAGAATTTTTTTGTGGTTACAGTGTTGTCCCAAATGCAAAAATTTCTTTTCGAGATATACTGCGTTCTTACTAATCAGGATAGTACGTGAGGAAACAGAGAAACATCGGATTGTTTCTGTTTGTGAACTCCCTTACACAAAGTTTTCTCGGTCCTCTTTTTTCTAAGAAAACACCTGTAGAAACAGAATATTGTTCTAGATCCTTCAATTATTAGAATTAGTTCCTTATTGATACAACCGTTTTGACGGAAATGAGAACCGATATATATTATTATTAGACAGTATTTGCCTACTCAACTAATACCTTGTATTTACTCTCATCATCCTTAAAATTCTCAGGCGTTTGGCCTTCTCTGAATCAATTTTCATATTTATTTCCTCGAAGTCAACAATTAGATAGAAGAAATTAATGGGTTGTAGGATTTTGTTTGTTTAACTGGAACATATATCTCGCTTGTAGTTATAAATGTTTTTAGTACCATTTCCACGACTATATCTTACTTATGAAGAGCCGAGGAGTTGAAATAAAACTATTGTGAATTCTTAATGTTTAAAAATTACACAAAAATAAGTTGGTATTTTTACGATATACTATGCTCTTATTAAGGGAATATTTTTTTTTCTTTTTTTTCTGACCACGTTCCTTGTCCTTTCTGGCGTACGTTGAGATTATCTAGATGTAACAAACCCATTCTAACGACTGTCGCATAAATCAAAACTTCTTCAGCCCCTGAGGTCATCATTGAACAGTACTCTGATACTCCCACATGTACTACTTAGAGCACACAAAGTCCTCCTACTTTGAGGACCTAGGTCAAGTACGGACTCTATGGTCATCATCACCTCCAGTACATTCCGCCCTCGATGAAGGTGCTTTTGAGGATATCGTGAGATGTCAATAAAGAGATAAGAAAAAGGATGATGGACTACTATCCTTCAACTTATTAAAATAAAAAAATTAGATTTATTTCTTTTCTTTTTTTTTTAAATGTATTTATTTATAAAAAATATACAAAACATTAATCTATTCAAAAATGTAAACCACATGAACGATGGAAAAAATATCCGTCTGTGTGAAATTTTAACTACAAACCATAAATAACAGAACTTTTAAAATAAAATAAAATAAGTTATATGCTTAAAAACTCAATTATTCAGTAATTTAAAACAACAATATGGTACATATGTTAAAAAGAATAAAATAATAATATTCAACTTGTAACAAACTGTGGTATGAAATTGATCCCTCACATGTTAATCATTTGAGCTCTTTACAGTGTAGCCTGTCGTACATAGTTGCTGAGATCTCTACAATCAGAGCCTTTTAATAATCTGAATAATTGTTCTGGAGATCAGTTCCGCTGACAAAAATATTTTATCCTAATTTATTTAACTATCCTTGCGACCGGTTTCCAAAAAGTGAATGATACTTTTCTTGACTACGGAGTTACATACCGAGCAGTTATCAGTACTATCATGCACCCATGATTTTATGCTTAAATAGAATGGTTCTGCACTTCACCACAAAAACGATTGCAGTGATTCTAGATCAAAATTGCCATATAAATATGGCGTTTCTGTTTCGACGCACATAAACTTGCATATAAAGAACTAGATTGGAGATAATTTTTACGATTGATTTGTTTCTCATATTTTTTTACGCTTTTACGTCTGACTTTGGCCAATCTTACACGTACATAGGCAACATTTGAAGTATCGAGATTAACTCGTGAACATTCCTCGGTGTCCTGCCACTTCCGGTAACGATTTTTTTTTTATCATGTTTTTGCTAGGATATGAAGTAACCAGAAATCCGGAATCTCAAGAATTTTTAAAATAAAATGAAAATGTGATTTCAGCGTATACGAGTATATCGATGTGATACCTGTTTCATGATCTAAAATATAATTAAAAGTACCCTCATGCACGTACACAGGTATTCTATTTAAAGCACAAAATCCTTCCCCAAACAAGTTCCTCATTAAAAAAAAGGGGGGTTCAGTACTTTATAAAGAAGTACTGTTAATAGACCAACGGTTGTGCAAGGAAGTGATTTGGTCAGAATCAAGATCAACCGCCAGATTTTTACCCAATTTAGGGTGCCCAATTTAAGAGGCTGGGTGGACCCCACCAAGGCCCCAAAACCCACAGGAGTTTACTCACAGCTACAGTCTAACTGAAAACAATTTTCTTCCCAGCCGGATTCTAACTCGGGTCCTTGGAGTTAGTAGCCACGCGCTTTACCCCGTGGCTACCGCGATTCCAATAATTACTCATACTATTGCAAATCTCCACTGATCCTAATACCGCAAGGGTTACAACCCTGGTACTCACACATATATACCATTTAGAGCACACTACGCATCCCCATCCTATGAATGAGGTGAAAACTCTTCTGCCCTGGATGGAGGTGTGAGCAAGGAAACACAGGGGGACGATACTGAGGTATGAAGACTGACAGTCCACTTTTCTTAAATTCAACAGATTAAAACAAATGGAATGAGCTGTATTGATTTTAGGGAAATTGATAGTTTGCTATGTATCGAGGCATTAGCCATGATTTCAACAATATGTCGTTTATTAAGGTTTTTGCAATCTGTCCCCGATACCTGATTAGGGCAGGAGTCTCTTACTGCGTCTCCGGATATGAAAACATCTGTATTAAGTTTGTCACATTACCAGAGGCCCCTGAGAAAATAAGATTAGCTAACCTTTAAGTGTTCTAACAAAAATGATAGTTTGTGACGAGGGACCAGAATCAAATTGTATAAATTTTTTTACACATCCTCGGCCCTGAGGAGGGGGACGTCTGCCTCGGGAGTCTTCGGACATCGATAACCAATCAGAGAAGAGATTTAAAAATAAGGTAACGCCCCAAATACTTAGTTTCTTTATGTAGTTTATATACTATTATATAACCCAATATATCACTCTTTATTATCCTATATAATTAATGGTAAGAACATTTTATAAATATAAAGGTATTTAATCGGTAAACTGGTAAACACACAAACAGCCTTTGGAAAGGAATCCAATTATAATAATAGTTTTTTAGGACTCAATTTATAATCAATTAATTAACTTAATTTTGGATAATTGCCTTCAGCGATTATCCTGGCATCCCGATATAATCCGCCACTAGTACATAGCAAGTTATACAAGACTATTATTTATCTGTAACCTGAAACAATTTCCTATTCAATTTTTCTAGTTCATAACCACATATGTTTATTTCAATATGTTTTAAATAAAATTTTTAACGTTCACAGAATTCGAAATTTTATCTTGCAGAAATATTTCTTTGTGGATATTATGCAACTCCAACAAAATCTTTTGCTAAAGAAAATAAATCATATATTTTTCACCATTTAGATTTCTAGAACGTATTATTCCTGAAATTCCACACCCCTGCTACATCATTCGAAAGATTATCAAAGTGTATATTAATATCATAAGCATTAAATAAATTTCTGTTATTACAGAGCTCACGGTCATTATAGAGGTAATAGAATCGTACGATAGTTTGAATGTAGTTGAATCCTTAGGGAAGGTACAAGCAACAAGTTCTCCAATTATTAGAAGTTGAGACCGGATTACAGAACATCTAGTGCCTTAACGTTGCTAATCCTACCTGAGTAGTCCTATCCTAGGAAATTGCAACTCCTTTTAGTATCAGTTGGATTGTTTTCTTCTGTAGCTATAGAAATTATTCTCTACAACTTAATGTTCACAACAAATGAGCAATTTTTAATTTAATGTTGTTGATGAATAAAAATTCATCAGTTGGGTTAATTTACGATTTTTTATCCGCTTTTGAATCTACAACAACGGCTCTCAAATATTACTTCGACGATCAGCGAATTGCCTCCAAATAACATGAAATTAAAAAAAAAATAGTTAGGGCATATCCACTCAAGAGGATAGGCTCCACACACATCAACACCATACCATTGTCACAGAGTTGCAACTGTAGTATAGTATACTTTATATGTGAAGGTACTGTGATACTAAGACACAATATCCACAACTTCAGAAACATATATATATAGCTCGTCTCCTAGAGTCTCCTTCGACAGCTCTAATGGACTTCTGTTCAAGGATCTACTATCAGAATCAGAATGATTATTATCTCAAACAATAAAAGGAGTATTTATATATAATGCAAAGATGTGGGAACTTATAACTAGACAGAGGGGAGGGGAGGAGGGTTGTGAGAGTCTAACTAGTCGATTTTCAAGAATTTGGAATTGATAGAGCCAATGCTTGTGACAGTTACCTATGGTTTATATTATAAGGTGCGGGACGCGAACAGTAAAAAGAATAAAACCTTAGGGGGTGGAACTAAAGTCGTCCTGGAAAGTATTCCTGGACACAAAGTAAAGCAGTATCGTAAGAATGTGTGTTTTCAATCCGGACTTGGGTCGTAAATCCTCGTGTAAAACGTCAAGCCTAGGTTTTTATTGCTGTTATGTTTATCGCTTCAACTACATGTTTAATCATCAATATTAATAAAAAATTACATTTATAAAGCCACAAGTTACTATAAGATAACAAATAGAAAAGAAACCTTTTGTAGTGACACTAGGTCGAAAAATATAACACATATCCCAAATTTCTTGCAAATGAGCTGAGAAAAAAAAATCAATAATGTGTCTTTGCTCTAAATGGATATCAAGGTTATTATAAACCAACATACTTTTTTATTGTTCAAATTAAGAAAACGTTGTGGCCCATCGTATTAATTGAGTTTTATTGTGTTAACAATTTTAAGAACCTACATTTTCTCACTTCCAATATACTGAGGGTTAATAATTATTTTTGTATAGGAGCAAAACAAGTCGGATTCGTTTTAGCCCTCTTTTGAAACCGTAAATACGAATACACATTGAATCAAAAAATTGAATTTGTAGGACTCAAAACTTCGAAGATTTTTTTTTCATTACTTGCCTAAACATTCAGAACTCCTCAGAAGAACTTTTGAATTGAAAGTTACTATAAACGTTGGAAAGTTGATTGTACTGCTCTTCCAAACCAAAGGATAACGTTTATCCTTCATGAGGGAAGGAAGAAGAATTGTGGAATAAATAAAATTTTCTAAACGTTTTTACATCTGGTTTGAATTGGTTTACTATGATGAAAGTTAGGTTATTTTCTGTAATTTATAAGGTCCTAAAATATAATTAAGTTCGTAAGGATCGGTAGAGTCACGTTGAAGTTATCGTAACTTCCATTTTTGTTGTAATTTATTTATTTTTTTATAGTTACATATTTCATTTGTTACATATATTTTCTTTCTCTCAATTTGATTTTTCTTTCCATAATTTTAATTTTTTAATTATGAATTAACTAATATATTCATATTTCTTTGCATTATATAACTTCATTTTAATTTTATTTCCCTAATTATTTTATTTTACCTACTTATTCAATTACCTATGTATGCATTTTATTTTCCACTTCTCTTATCACTTTATTTTATTAATTCCATTCTGTACGATTATTTATTTTATGTCATTCTGTTTAAATTTTATTTTTTATTTTCTGTATTCATTGGTTGTTATCTTGTTCTGTTCTTTGTCCTGATAAAGGCTAGAAATTCTAGCCGAAACGTTGGCACGATTAAATAAGTTACTTCAACTTATTTGTGTTTTATTTTGACCGCACCCTCTTATACGATCTTCCCCTCGTATAAGTCATCCATGGTTAACTATCTCTCATAATTTTTTTTTTCAAAATTAATGAATGTGTGCTTACGCAAGTGTACTACATTAGTGTTTTATGCTTACGATATTAGTTCATTACGTTAACACCTATTGGAGAAAATAATACACGCTTTACAAATATACGCTTTACCTCTATCCTTTACAAAGCTTCACACAGCACCACTAAGAAACAGAACCTCCAGAATCATTGTTAATTACTTAGAACTTTTCTTTGCTAGTTAGTTTAGTCGGGTATGCATGTTCACACCATACAATCTCTGCAGTTTAAGAAATTTTAATTTGTTGTGTTGGAATTGATGCTTCTCAATCCTTTCCGCAGCTCTTACCCATCGTACCTATCAATGAAATTTTCAATTCAACGGTGTACTTTTTTTTTTTTTTTTTACGGATTATTGCAGTAAATTAGATTTGAAGAATTCATAAGTGTCACTTATATTTGACGCGAATTGGAGACGTAAGCCGTCAAAACCGCTAATAAAATTTAAGGATTTAACTTTTTAAGAGCAAGTACCACTTGATTGCAAATAATAAGAACCACTGGACAATTTTTAACGATTTTATGCGATTTGCACATTCTAGACTCACCTGATCGAAAAAGTGTCAGATTTTTCTAGAAAAATTATTTACTACGAGAAATCGAATACACACACACACACATATATATATATATATATAAGTTACGGACTGTCAGCTGACAGGTCCATATCAGCTGATCGAGAACAGCTGACCGATTGTATATATAGACGGACAGGCTCCGCAAATAGATCAGTATTTTACAGCAGTTCAAGCGAGTTAGATCTTTTTCCTT
>NW_027115101.1:343458-351292 GCF_000696795.3 Halyomorpha halys
TTTTATATAATTTTTTTCAGATTGATATCTTTATGAAAAGAATTACGAGTAATATAATCAAATGAGGGTGTAATGATACTAGTTAGACTAGTAGATAAATGCATTGTTAATTGCGTGTAGACTCAGACAACTATGACTTAACTAGTGGACCATACTGTTCATGGTCTATCTTCGAAGTGGGTCCATGAATTAGTGAAGCCATGTTGGTGATGTATACATTATGCTTGTGAAGGCTCTGTTTCTGGAGGTGCCGGCAACTACAATACTTGCTAGCTAGGGGTCTCATCTTTTATTCATATTTCAATAGACATTCCTGACCTTGTTTCGCTTATCTATGGTCGAAACCTACCACGGAATATTTTTCGCTTCTTTGGTAGTTTTAATTAACGAAATTCGAATGATATTTATGAATTCGTACCGCAATACTGGTAACAATATAAATGAATTTTTACGTCGATGAAGATAAGAAAATAAAATAACTTACTAAAAGAACATATTAAATATCTGTCTTAATTATGCAATATACATTTTATAGTAATAAAAATAATTTGTACCAATAAAAGCAATGAAAAAAAAGATGAAAATTAATAGGAAGCTATATTTGTAACCTTTCTCACAATACATTTTTTTATTCACTTATTTTAATTTTCTAGAAATTAATCTTCAACTGGATAATACAGTTGCTGACTTATATATAATAGTTACGATTATACCCAAACAATTAATGCTCTCAGTTAGTATTAAATAAATAAATTATATAATTATTTATTATTTTTTAGGAGAATAAAATGACTTACACTACTTTTGCTTTAACAGCACAATTATAATAATTATAATTAATCTGAAATACCATTTAAATCATTTTACGATCTACTAGCTAAGGGATAACAATTACAATAAATACCCATTTAAATTATGTATATCGAAATAAAAAGTAGAATTTATGCTAAAATGTTTTACCTTTTTAGGTTGGATATTGGATAGATATTGGTTGGATTATTTATTGAACAAAGTATCATAAATATTAATGAAGAAATTATATTATTTAATTTGCTACATATGATAATAATGTAATAAAATTTCATAAAAATAATTGTTTAAACGCAAATATAATCAAATGAAATATTTTTCATACTTTATTACACGCCTCTGTATAACTAAATATTAAAAATTCACATAGATATATAACCTAAAGTTTAGAGAACAACAAATAAAATAAAATGAAAAAGGAGTTAGTGGCGAGTCCTATCTCCCTCAACAGATATCTGGCAAACATTCCCAGAATAGAACTTCATACTTCAGGAACTCAACTTATACAGCCTCTGCCACATTTTCGAACTTATTTTAAAATAAATTTGAAGAGAAAGTTCATGGGGCCATCCTCTTGGACATATCGCTCCATATTTTCTTTTGACCTCCTCTTCTTCTTTGAAGGTCCATTCCATAGAGTCCATAGAGTCCATTCGGTGGTAATTTTTGACCATATGTCATCTTCGCACCAGAGGAGATGCCCTGCCCATTTCTATTTGCAAAATCTTGTCATCTTCAGTGTGTCAGTGAGTCCTGTTTCTTTCTGGAGCCAAGCATTTTTATTCGATCTCTTTCCTCACATTCACAATGCTTCTTTCAATATTATTTTGCCACACCTGGAATTTCCTCTCCTGAGCTATAGTTACTGACCACGCTAGGCATCCATAAGTGACTACTGGGCTAATGCAACTATCTAAGACCTGCCTTTTAAGTTCAATACATCTTTTTCCCTTCATTGTATGTCTGAGGGACCAAACCTTTTTCCAGGCGCGTGCCAATCTCCTCTGGACCTCCTTTGCTCCTCTATCCGTGAATGATATTAACTGACCCAGATAAATATTCTTTTCAACATATGCCTACTTATGGTTGTTAATTTCACACTCTTCTCTTATGCTATTTGTCATAAGTTTTGTCTTCTGGTTGTTCGGATAAAGACCAACCTCTTCACAATGCCAGAAGCTGCTTCATTTCTCTCAGCTGTACCATGCCTATTGAAAAGAGCACAATATCATCTGCAAAACGTAGGTTGCTCAGCCATTTTCCGTTTATCTTAATGGGTACTTCTTCCCATCTAAGACGCCAGAACATCATCTCCAACACGAGAACAAACTAAATTGGGGATAGCGGATCACCCAGTCCGCACACCCCTCTCAACATCTAAGCTTTGAAAGTGAATTACTTTCATTTACATTCATGAAGACATAAATATTTCTTCTTTTTTTATGATTTCTGAGGATCATTAAATAATAAAAAAACTATATTGAGGCTACTTTTCACAGTTTTGTTGTGTCACATAGTCATTCCCCATAGTGAAAAACAGTATTTTAGATAACATTTTTTTTTAAAAGTAATTATTAAACACTAAAATCTACAAAATAAAAAGTTTTATAAATAGAAAAATTACTTTCAATTGTTTTATAAGTAGGTATTCTATTTAAGTTTAATGACCAATAGGACTAACTCTTACAAGGTTTGTAATTAAACTTGGTAAGAGTGAGATGAAAAAATGCATTTTTTTTTCTATTCTTTTGCAATTAGTCAGTCTACTTATTTCTGTTTTGAATTATATCTATTTATTTTTTCTAATTGTAACATTTTATTATGAGATTTAAAAATTTAAACTTTCTATGCCTGATTTTTAATTAGAGGCTCGATTAGCGTTGACCCACAAACATATATTCAAATTTGATAAAATCATACACTAGCAAAAAAAAAATATCAAACACTATCTAAATGACTGGCTAGTAACATTTTTTTTTAACTTGAATTAATTAACATTTCCTCAAAAATCCAAATGCTTTGCGATACTCAGGTATTACTGATATATCCGTCTTAAGTAACGAAAAAGTATAAACATTAGAATTTTTTTATCTATTTGCGATTTTAATAAATACGATGCTTATAATGAGGTGATTAGAATGCAAGTGTTATACTCGTTAATAAATTTTATTGGCATATTGTAAATTCGATGCCGGTACACTAACGTAATATTCACATAGACGTTCGTTTGCATAATAAATCTAATCCCTGGATCGGGGTGCCCTTCACTCTCAATCCTGGGACCAGGCTTCATCTGCATGAATCAAATCACATTGAGATTCAGGAATTTGATATGAAAAATTCAATTTAATAATTCATGTACTGCTACTTTAATGGCACTGTCAAAATGGTAAAATATCGGCTTGAAATATAAATTTTATTAACTAATAGTTAAAAAAAATTTCTTTAAGTATATTTGTTATTGTATTATCAAAGTGAAAACCATCTTCCTTTATAAATTATTTTTTAATAAGACACTTATATTCCAAAACAATGTTTCGGGATCATTAGTTTATCTTAAGGAATAACTGTATTTTAAATGTTGCCAAAAAAAAAAAATCATTAAAAGTATTAGATTAAAGGTTGGGCGCAGGTCAATCTGTCTCAGGTCTGCGGGCAGCGCCGATCCGAATCCCCGGTATGGGGCATGGACTTTATTCATTAAGTGGGGGTCCCACAATATGAAAAACTTGACTCCCCACCATGGTTAGAATAGGCTGGTCACCTGTAGATAACTAGGCAAAAATAACCTTCGCTGTGAATTTCCTTTAAAAAAAAAAAAAAAAGTATTGGAAATATACTAGTTGAGAATGTTTATCGAAAAAAAAAAAATGAACTGTGATAACATAGAATAAATAATAACTTTGTATATAATTGTTCGATGATTGTTGGGATGTGATATAGTAGTAAGTATAATAGTAGTAAATTGATTGTAATTAAAAGTTGTAATATTGATGTGATGAGTGACAAAATATGGTTTGCAATTTGTACTGAAATTGGTGATCTGGGCAGAATAGTCCGCAAAAAGTTTTTTCAATTATTAGTGTAAAGATGTATTTAGGACGACCAAATTGGCCAAAACATTTAAAGGAAAAAAGAGTGTTTTGGGACTTAAATTAGATACAAGTTGTTTATATTTAAACAAGAAATAAATATGGTATGGTAAGTAACAAAAACAGCAATAAACAGAAGTCACTAAAAAAAACATTAAAACCGAAATTAACATATTTTTTCATGATGAGAAACGAAAGTGAGATAGAAACTAAAGATAATTAGGTTAAATAGAACAAATCTGTATAATATATACATGATAATGAACAATATAATTAACCAACGTTAGGTGATATTATTAAGTAAAGATTCTATCAATGCTTAGCAAATGAAATTTAAAATCTATATACTATTTAACGAGGACTGCATGTGGTTCTTACTGTAAAGTTAGAATGTTGGATACACACAAACATATAATTATCGTTATCATTATGTCCTAATGGGACTCTACGGCCCATAGATCTATTGTAAATAATTATAATAGTGTTCTACTAGTAAGCATTCTCCACTCAAGTCTTCCTGGCTCTGCCTCCACTGGCTTTCAGTATCAGTGAAGCGGTTGAGGGAGAAAAGATGTATAATGTTAATTATTTATTATAGATATTTTTATAATTTTAATTTATTTATTGATAGTTAAAACTGTATTTAAAAAATATATATATTAGTAAATTTGATATTAGTAATACAATGGCATGATGTATGGAGAATCTTCTTTCAGACGCCTAGGATTATCAAGTAATGATGGAGATCCCAAGGGTTTGGGTTGTTGGGAAGTTTATGACGGAAGGATTGGTATCAGGTTCTGGCCAAATCAGTAACATATGGAACATTGAAGTCCTGATGGATGACTTGATTTGTGACAAAGCAAGTAGTATGAGGGATTTTGGATTGTAAGGATTGGATACAAGAGGAATTTGATGGTTTAGTGGAGCGCCAAAACTCAACTCCATAAGTCTAGATAGGCCTTATTATAATCAAATAAAGGAGTTTTATGTAGCTAGTTGGAAGCTTAGGCCGATTGTCTAGTAAGTGTTGTAGTGGTCGGAATCGACGAGAAGTTTCATGTTTTTTCAGTCTTGTACGAGAATTCCAACTTATTGTATTTTCAGACGTAGTCCCTTGGTAACGGAACTGACAGAAATAAGTGACGTATTATTAAAGGATACTGTGGGGCTGGAAGTCATGTGTTCACGACAAAGGGCAAAGGTGCTTTGGTGGGATTTATTGAAATTTATTTTAATCTTCCAGTTTCGACACCATTTTTCAAGGTTGGTGATGTGGGATTGAAGGGTTTGGGATACAATGTAAGGGTCATTATTCACTGATATTAGACATGTGTTATCGGCATACCTGTTGGGAATAGTTTCAGGAAGGGTTGGGATGTCAGATATAAAAACCGTATAAAGGATAGGATCAACATTACTACTCTGAGGTACACCAGCATAAAAAAAGGGATAACTAAGCGCTGTTGTGATTTACTTTAAATAATCTGTAAGTGAGATGCGATCGGACAATGAGGAAGTATGTTGAAGGTGGGAATTTACGGATCTTGTACAGCAGTCCCGGGTGCCAGACTCAATCAAAAGCCACTTTGAAAAATTTAACTTTATGTTTAATTTAGTATAATATTTCATCTAATGATTATTTTTTATCTGTAAAGATAGTGTGAATGTATCCTCCTACCTTTTGTACCAACGTTCTCAATCTTGACAGGATAACGAATAACTAAGTAAAAACAATTGTAAATCATGAAAATGTGAAAAACAGTACATGACATGAGCATTAACGTTATGTTACACAATACCTACAATCCACTATTGATTTTATATTTCTTTTATCATTTATTTTCTTTTTTCTCTAATTATTTTTTCATCGTACAAGTCAGTTATTTTTTTTTTAGCAATTACGTGTTTTATATTATTATTTCTCAGATACTGTATTTTGATTAATTTTTACTTAAATATTATTATTAATTAAAATCATGTAATAAGAATAAAAATATGTCTCTTTTTGCACGAGACTAAACCCTTATGTTATCAATTTTTAGTATCAAATCTAATGGTTATAATAACAATTTAAGACTCACCAGGCTGATCTTATTATAAAGAACTATATACCGTAATCACACAAACATCATATCTTTTCAGGTTATATGCCATCGAAGGAAAAAATGTCCAGTTTAATAATTACATACGAATAAGAAATTGATATTAATAAAATTTACCGATTACAGGTCTGCATATTATCCCTGAACAATATTGAACGTTGAATGGGATGTTTTAAGATTGAAGGTAATAAGTCAAGAGAGTTTGTTGAATGCCTTATCTCCAGGTAGGCACCCTAATGGCCCTTGTTTGCTCAACAATAATTGTATTACCTTTAAATTTACATGTGGGTAATTAAACTAAAACATGGGACGGCCTGTAGTCACCTGATAGGGACAAACTATCCTGTTTGGATAGTGGTTTAGTGATGGTATGCAAGCCTCTACACCTCTCTCTCTGCTTTATGTTAATTATATATCATTATACCTATTTCTGGTATAGTTTATTATGGATTCATTGAACAATTATGTATTATATTGCAGTGTATATTGGATATAAAATGAGTTAAACCTAAAAAAAAAAAAATCCTACTTTTGTACGTTAAAATTAAAAATGTATGCACGTTTTCACAAACGTGTTTAGTATACCATTCCATTTTCCTAAAGAGTGTTTTTTTTTTTAAATAAATGTTTTGTTTTTCTCTGTAACACTTAAATGTTATGGCCTTGTATTTTCTAAGGCTAGATTCTTTACAGCAGAGCACTTTTGGCCTGGCACGGTGCCTTATTTTCATTATAAATTTACTCAAAACTATTTAATTTATAAACGTATAAATAAGATTGTTCAGCTGTTTTAAAAAGTCATTTAGAACTTTTTCAGGGAATCTGTTACTCAGCTGATCTCCTTTATTCCGATAAAAATCCTGAACATAGCCACAGCCGAAAGAGTAGACAAATCGATATTCATTAGCAACAAATAAAACTATATTGTCTTCACAGATTTACTATCATTCCTAAAGCAATTTGATCTATTTAATGTCTTCTCGATTCTATCAGCGGATTTATTGGCTATATAACTTTTATTATACTAAAGAATAATACAAATCCAATCACCGTTACCTTGACACTACCGGTGCTATATAAAATTAAGGAAGAAATAATAATGATTAGATAGTCCTATTAATATGTGAATCCAAATAGTTAGGAAACCCAGTGGTTCGATGCTGGTATCTATAACACTCGTTGTGCACGTACGAATTGTATGACCCTCCATTGCATTCTATTAAAATCCTATTTCACAAGATCGGACAGTACTATCCTATAATCTAAGTTTTAATTATAGTTATGCAGCTAATGACGTCGAAGTAGATTAAGAAGAAACGAGTACCCTTTACCCTACTCTAAAACTAGTACTTTTTGAGTAAAGAGAAAAACTTTATTCAAAAAGCAGTTCCTAAACGAAACTAGTAGGACATTGATTAATATTCTTATATTACATAAACATAGAAAGTAAATATTAAAATACATAATGTAGCACATCATTTTTTTTTTTTTTATCATTTTAGTTCTTAAATATTTTTCTTTTTCTACATTTTCAATTTTTTTTTCATCTTTTTCACTTTTTTTTATTAAATTATTCATTTATTTTATTATTAACTTAATTATTTAAATCTAATTCTCTCTTAGTATAATAAATAGTAAAAATGTATATACATAAAAATTCAATATGGTTATGCACAATTATATTAAATTAAAATCTAAAAAAAAGACACATATGATTAATAAATAAATATGCTTAAATAAAGCTAATGAATATATACGTAATAATTATATAAAGTTATAGACATGTAAAAATAAGGGCAATACATATAAAAATAACAAATGGAAAAA
>NW_027115101.1:351342-354304 GCF_000696795.3 Halyomorpha halys
TATCTTAAAACTACAAAATAAGTACATATTAAAGTTGATTATTAACGAATACATAATGTATTGAGAATATATTCTCGGGAGTATATTCTATTTTCTCCATTTATTGTCCTATCTCGAGTATTTTTTTTTATAAGATTATAAGAGTAAAATTTGCTAAATTTATTTAACGTAAAATACTGCTTTTCTACATCATTGGACTAGTTACTGTATATTGAATATAGTTTTAGTGCATATAGTGAAACTCACTCCGATATACGTGCACTTTATTTTTTTTTAATTTCTTTATTCAGTATCCTTTGGGTTATTGGAGGAGTAGTTTTATTAAAAATTTAGAGAATTTTGTAACGTTTAAAAAAAAATTAAATATCAGTTTCATATTATAGGCCTCGTAAATCGATTTGATTTTAATTTGTTGTTTTTTCAATATCTAAAGTCCAGTTCAAGAGTCAATATCAAAGATGTTATCAGATAAGAAGTTTTTTTTTTTCTCCAAAATTCGATTGATTTTATGATATACTGCTTAACGAATATATTCATTTTAATTTTTTTTGGTTTCTTCGACACCGAGGTCCATGGTGTTGTCAGATAAGTTCTTAAAAAAAATTGATCAATTTTTAGATACAGCGTTGGCTAAACTATTTTTTCAAACTGGTTTCTTCAATTATTATTAGGTTAGGAGAGTAGTGGATTTGACGATTTCAATCGATATTAAGATATAGAACTCGCGAATTGATTCAGCTTTTTCTATATTGAGATCCACTATCAGGCTATCGGAGTAGCAATTTTCAAAAATAAAAAAAAGTTTATAAAAGCGTGCTTTGTTACATTGGCTATTTCCTAGTAAAACTTAATGTAAAATATCAGACAATCATGAAATTTGAGGAAAGAAAAAAAATTTACTTTACTTCTGGCTATGAAGTTAAAAACATACTGTATGATATTCATTAAAAGGTGGTTTATAATTACCATAACTTTGCAATTTTTCATTCATAATAAATATTTCATTTTGAATTTTAAAACATTTTACATCAAACTAATTACAAATGGAGTCGATTGAGGGACGGTTCATGAAGTTCCACTCCCATTTACGGAGTTAAAGGAGCAGTGACCTACAACTTGGGAAACCCAACCTGAACCCGGAGACAGAAGCCCAGGCTGGTGCAGGACATTCTGTTATTAATTATATTATTCATACTAATTGTATTTTATTTATTATTATTTTTCTCTCTTCGTCTTTTATCAAATTAACTTGTTTTTATACCCATTAGAGGGCAATTGTTTGTTGTGTTAGGTCTACGAATGTCGTTGTTTTTTATATTAATTTTACTTTTCTCTTTTGCTAAGAAGCATTATGTTTTAATTATAACGTTGTATATAGTTAGGGGTATCTTTAGGACATAATATCGTACTCCCCCCCCCTAATGAATTAAAAATAATATATAACGATTATATCAACGATATAAGGCCCACCAGGCCGATCTGGTATTAAATAAATACAACAAACTCGTCTTTATAAGAATATATCTGTTAAACAATTAAAATTATACATAAATAAAATTATAAATAAATTATAATGAGAAAAAAGCGTGTTAAAATGTTTGGAAAAGTACGATGGGCTGTACCTACGAAGAAGAAAGCGGAGGTTCGATCACTTGTTGCCCACGCACTTGGGTGGTTTCCTTATTTCCTTTATAAGAGTTATCGGCCATTGGCAATGAATGGTGGGGAATAGTGGCTCCATTTGGGTAATGTCTATTTGTAGGGGCTGGCCAAGTTAAGCGGCCCATCAGGTGTAATGGACCTCTCTTGGATGTCTTTGTTTAACCTTGGCTGTGGTCAGTTATTCTTTCCGATCCTCAGGGAATTCGAGCACGAGTAAAAATTCCCATAATATTTTTTTTTTAGCTTCAACTCTTAATTTATACATATCGTAGACTAATAGTGGAAATCAGCAGATCGTCAGTTCACATAGAATATAAGTTATTTTCTTGTCAGCAGCTAATCCAAAAGCTAGAAGTATTTAACCCATATTTATAATTTTTTTTAAGGATGATGTTTGAATGTTGTTTCTTCAATCAATTTACTAACTTCTTTCATAAATAAAAAGTACTGAACTGTGTTTTTACACAAATATTTAAAAGGAGGAAATACATTTTTAATAAATATGTTAGGAAGAAATTTAATTAAAAAATATTATTTACTTATAAATACATTATGAACAAGATGCTGCCATCATCTATGGGCAAGCCTCCTAAAAAGAGATCAGATAATCAGATAGATATATATATTTGTCAATGTGTGAGTAGCTCAACATCAAACCGAAGCAGAGTGAGTGGGAAGAAGATAAAGAATAAGGAGGAAAGCAAATAAGATCTGTATTATAAAGTTCACAGGGACCTTATATCATCACAGATTATATCTGTTCTAATCACTTCATTACTCATTTCATCTACCAGATTAAAGTTGTATTCTTATAAACAAAAATTTCATTAACCACTTCTAAGGAAGATTGTAACCTGTTTGGCATAACAGATTAATTATACTCCTTAGAGAAAGGAGTATTATTGGGAGAGGGGTAAGAAAAGTGAAGCCAAAAAGGAGAGCTTCATGATGGACCCAGGGGTGTGGTAAGGAAGCAGAACTAATCGATGACTCCCTTCTGTTTCAGTATAGATTACAATAGTGGACATTCCTATTAATCACTACCGAATCCTTGACTCCAAACACCCACTTTTTGGCTTCACTTTAGCTTTCAAAAAGAGTACGGTTATACCACACTTCTATCCACAGCCTTCAGATTAATTAAGTATTATCTCCTTTATTATATAGCACCCATCACTCATTTTACCAAGAGATAGTATACTTTTAGCTCATTAATAAAAAATTTAGGAAGTGCTGTTTGATAGTTCTGCCCTTTTCAACATCTTAATATTAATTGTGTGATCTATTAACTATATATATA
>NW_027115101.1:355054-375866 GCF_000696795.3 Halyomorpha halys
TTCAGGTCTTCATCAGGGGTTATGGCGTAGAAGGTAGGCCTGCAACTGGGCCGACAAACTTCTCCAATTTGTTTATTTATGTTGTTCTTTCCTGACCGTATCCCCCGATAAACTTCTTCAATCATTAATCTACGGTCAACTATCTACACCTCATCAATTATATGTATGTCTCCTTGATTATCAATCTTCCGTATATTTTTAAATAATAAATATCTATCAAAGCTTGCGTAAAGAAGAGAGTATTTTTTCAGCTCAGTTTTATAATTAATATTGTTTTATTTAAATTTGATATATTAAATTATTAATATTATAGCCAAAATGGACAAATTGCTGTTCTTAGGTATCATGTATCCTAGGATAAAGATATATTATTTATTTTGTTTCATAAATTAAGGTTAAATTTTCCTAAGATTTATTTTACTAATAGACATAATAAATTTGTATATTATTTATAAAATGTAGAGATGGTCTGGAGAAGATACAATTACAGGATACATACCTAGATTGGTATATTTGTTTCCAGACCCAGCTATAAACTGAACACATTTCCAACTGAGTAACTGAGAACAGAGCTCCAATTGCCCCTAATAGCAATTACTATTTACTAACAACGGTTATTGCTAGAGAAGAAAACACGTTTCCCAGCAGTAATACAGTTAACTCTCCCCGCCGACTCCAGTTTCATCTAGTCCGGCTAGAAAGCTATTGCTGAAAATCTAGTCTATAGTATTTATTTGGTGTTATGTTAAAGGAGAGAGCGTAGATCTAGTTTCAAAGAGGAAAGAAGTAATATCTATTAAAGATTAGAATAAATAACTTTAAAAAATAATGTAACTAAGTTTTTCACGTAGGTATACCTAATATTTTTTTTTCCGAAGCTTCTTTTCGAAAAATAATGCACGTAATTTAGCAAAAATACTGCGTTTTGAGATGTGTTTGTATTAAAAAAACACTATTTGTGCGAGGTCACTAAAATGTTATTCAAGCCGTTTTTCAATTTTTTGTTCTTTGATTTTTTCCTAAAAATAATTCATTTTGTATTCACATATAAATGAAGACTTATTATTATTATTATACTACCGATATAAATCCTAAGAAGCCATACCTAATCCATTAAAGGATCTTAAAGAATTCTTAAGTTTCTCACCTTAAGAATTACATAAATATTTGTTTTGCTTTTTTTCTGTTATAGTTACAGGGGTTATAAAAAACAATGCGAAATTGCACGAACTTTAAAAAAAACTGTCATAAATAATTTTATAAATTAATACAATACGTAATTAATGATATCCAGTTGAACTTATTCATTTACAAAAGCTTGTCAACAACTTAAAGGATTTTAGTAAGAAGGAAGAGGGCAACAAGGAAACGAGCTGACAAAGAAATTATTATCACAGTATACTTTTTGTAGTCATTTGCATCTTAGACGAGAAAATGAAAATTGGGATTTGATAAAGTAATAGAAAAACAAAATTAGCAAGGCAAAATACATCTTTTGCTTCCTTGCTAACATTGGAGGTGCGATTCTTTAATAGAGAGGACTTTCATAAAGCTTTCAAGTATGATTTAAGAAGTCAATTAATTACAAACAGCAGTATCTTCAGTTTATATTATTATAAATATAATGATTATTATGATGCTCATATTACCTTTAAAAATGGCTAACGAAAAAGTAACCGAATCAATATTAAATGTTCGATATAGAATTTAGGTATAAAAAGTTAGTAAGTGCTAAACTAAACAGGTAGTTTAGCACTTATCACGCACCCATGGTACATGTTATTTACATAATTTATAATTTTACAATTGTATATTTATTAATTTTTCTATTATTTGTTATTGTATTTATTGCGTCTTATGTTTAAAGCCTTTCGTTTACAACTTTTTATAAATATCATGAATATGTTTATTCAGTTTGTTTATATGTGTTAATTTTTTTAATGCATTTGAGTCAATTATGTTTTTAGATTTTAATGAAATATAATTGTGCATTACCATATAGGATGTTTATGTATAAATATTTTTTAGAACTTTTACTATCTATTATACTGAAAGAGAAGGTGTGGATATACAGGTTAATAATAGTAAAAAATGAATAATTTTATAAAAAAGTAAATAACAAGAAATAAAAATTAAAAATATAGTAAAAGAAAAATATTACAGAACTAAAACTAAAAAAAAAAATCATGTACTATTATTATGTATGTTAATGTTTACAGACCATGCTTATGCAATATAAAAATAATAAGCAATTTTTAACCCGTCATTAGTGGTTGCGTAAGAATTTATCTCACGTTAATCGTTTTTCGGGTCTGGAAGCTGCTAGGAGACTCCCATCTTCCTGGAATCTGTAGTTCACAGTCTCTACCTTCTATATCTCGCCCTCTCCACCACTCTTGCAGCTCTGGGTAAGCGTCCAGTCCTCGTTCCCAGACAATATACCCTTCTCATGAAAAATTATCTCACACACAACTGTGGTTGCTATACAAATATTTAAGTTGTGAGGATTTTTCTCACGTGCGCCAAGTGTATTTAATCCATAATTTTTTTTTTTTCTTGATGGAAAAAATTAGCAGAACTAGAGAAATGTAGGTTTGAAGTGGCAGGGACTTCATAATATTTACTACATACGAAATATTTACTATGAATGTATTTCGATACTATATGCATATGTTAGGGTGGTCTTTATAACAAAAAATTGTTTTTTAATCTGTTGCCTTCATCACTGCGCCGTATGAATCCTATTTTTTAAATTTTCTGGGTTATATATAGACAATTGAACCAAAAAAGAATTACCACCAGTGTAAAAGACCAATATGTCCCAGTAATACAGTGTTCACTCACACCAGTTGTTCATAAGAGATCTCTTCAGACTGAGCATTTTTTTTTTTTTTAAGATCAGTGTTGTGTTCTTATAATATGATATATCTGTATTTTGATTATTTTTATAACTTTGTCTGTCACAAAATATTATTTTATGTTGATTACTATTTTATAATTATGTTTGTTTTTTGAATTTTTTAAAAATAGTTTCCCCATGTATCAAAATAATTTTTTTAATACTTTTTTTGTTATGCTTAAATAAATTTAATCTAAATCAAAATTTTATATTTTAAAAAATACGTTCAAGAGCTCTAAATAAAAAATGTGAGGAAAAGTCACACGCGCGGCAATCCGTGTTAAAATCGACCTAGCGACCGATGACGGGTTAGAATACTTATTTTTAGTTAGTTATTAGTATGCTGTATGTGTAGCCACCCAATGTAGTTGGGTGACACTGTTTTTGAATGAAGTGTGTTCCTCCTTCCCTTTGTATAAATATAAATAATAATATATTGTAATATAATCATATTACATCATTAAAAACTATTAGTTCCTTTTTGACCGCAACCCTGACCATCTTCTTACATAAAAACCTTAACTTACATAATAAACTTAATGAGAGTATATAAAAAGAAATATATAATAAAAATTTATTACACTTCTGAAACTGAGCCGTAGCAGCTTAATTGTGAATAACTTTTTGCAGGAATAAGTATATCCACTTATAGCGCACCAGCAGGTATAAATCTAACATATTTGAAATCCCGACGCCTAGTTTCCCCTCACGGATTTGCGGGATTGTATAGCTAAATAAATAAGGACTCAGACAAAGGACGGACAATAATACCAGAAGCAGGTGACAGAGGAAGCCCGCAATGCGGCGCATTGGCAACGAGCCAGTACTGCGTGTGTATTGTATACAAAGATCTTGGGCAATACTTCAGCCTGTGTATATGAGTACAGAGTTAATGAAAAATCGTGGTTCAAACCAATTTTATTAGTACGAATCAAAATTGATACATTTGTGAGACCAATACAAATTTAAAAGAGGCTTTTAAATGGGCTAAATATTTACCACCGATGGAATTATTTAATTTTTTTGACAGCTAGCTCAAAAAATATAAACAATAATGCTAATAAATAAATTATTAATATTAAGGTTTCTTACTGGATCAGTTTTCATTAGTATAATTAGAAGTAGTGAAAGTCATTAATGACGTTTCGGGGCTATCACCTCATCATCAGGCCATTTGCTATACTGTCATGTTCCAGAACAATTCCAAGATTGTGCAAGAATTTTCAATCCTCAAAATCATATTTCTAACTTCTTAATATTTAGCCTCTAACTGTAAGAGTTTTCATAATTACAATTAGATGTAGTGAAGGTACTCTTCCTTGTTAAAATTTCTTTATTTTAATGATTCATTAACAGCGTTTCGGGGCAATCATGGCACTATAGGAAATGGCCCGAAAGGAACTCCAGCGATATGAGCGTCCCCTTCAGGATGATAGTGATTTTCCACTGTCACAATTGAGAGGTGGACCAAAAAAGAGGAGGACTGTTCATATGGAACAACTAAAAATCCCTACGATGACTTCATAGAGGCTGGAATTCATCACCTGAAGATAAGATTGTACCGCATGTAATTTTTATTATGTTTTGTAGTTGTTTGTTTCTTACTATTACTTGTATGGATTCTAGGATATTTCTTATAAATTTGTTTTTATTATTCTTTTTTAATCAATGAAGTTAATGAATCATTAAAATAAAGAAATTATTACAGTGAAGAGTACTTTCACTAATTCTAATTATATTAATGAAAACTCATCTAGTTAGAATGTAAATATTAAAAAGTTATTTATTAGTATTATTCTTTATATTTTATGAGCTAGATGTGAAAAAAATTAAATTATTCCATTGGTGGTAAAAATTTAGTTCATTTAAAGTCGTCTTTTTATTTGTCATATGAATAATTTAAATAAAGAAATTTTGACATGGAAGAGTACTTTCACTGTATCTAGTTATAGTGAAAGTACTCTATAATAAAAACTTTATATAAATAACATAAACAATGGAACAGTTCATTTGTATTGGTTTTTCATCTTGTCCAGTTTGAATCATTTCAAGTTTTGATTTTGCTTTAATTAAATTTGCCTTAGTTTTACTTTTACATTGTATTTTTGTCACATGCATATATATATATATATATATATATAAACATTTCACTTAATTTATATATTTTTACATATTTCACTCTATATGTTATTTCTGATTTTTGTTCCTTGTCATGACTTAAATAAAGATGTTTTATCTGAAGGTATGATTTTTCAACAACTGATATTGAAAACCTTTCATTCCTAAAAACAATTTTTTCCGAATTGCCAAGTTTTGGGCATCATGCCGTGGTTTTTTTTAACGATATTATGAATTTTCTTTTGCACTATGAAAAAGTATTCTTGTTTTTTTTCTAACAGCATTCTGAACGCGATTAAAGCAGGGATGTTCTTAAAAGTATTTTATCCTGAAATTCTTCATATCAGATGTTCTTCGAAAACATTCTATCGTGTTCAGCAGTTTGGTCTGAATTTCCTGAGATAGATTTTTTGATTTTATCTGTTAGAGAGGGGAGAAAAATGCTTAATTAAAAATGTTGTACGGCCCAACTCCATTATAAGGCAACCCTTATACACAGCATACCTATGATCAGTGAAGCACGATTTTTTTTTTATTCCTATTAATATAAATAGTCACGACATAATTATTTTTGTATTGTCACATTATAAAAATATCTGCATTATGTACTAAGTTTATACATTATTTATTATTTATTATTTTCTTTACACATTTTTTATTATTTTTGTTTTATCCTTTTATCGTTCTTTAAATTTGTTTATTTTTTTCATTATTTCAATTATAAAAATTTCTATTAATATTTAAAAAAACACTTATCACAAGCATACAAAGATTAAATTAACATAAATAAGTATATTGATCTAACAATAATTAACATAAAATTACCCTAAGGTGATCCAACTTAAACAAGTTGTAGTAACATATAAGAAAGTTGGTTGGATCCTGATTAATCTAAAATATTTGACAAAATAAGGGACGTAGTTTTGAAGCTAAATGATGAATAAGCTGCTGGTGCTTCTCAAGATCAGAAATTATTGAAAAATTCGAATTAGAAATATTGTTTCTGCATCCAGGAATTATACTTTATTTTTTTCATACATCTTACAATTAGGAGAGGAGCGCGGTGGCCACGGGGTAAAGCGCGTGGCTACTAACTCTGAGGACCCGAGTTCGAATCCGGCTGGGCAGTGGATTGTTTTCTGTTACACTGTAGCCGTGAGTCAACTCCTGTGGGTTCTGGAGCCCTCCTGGGGTCCACCCAGCCTCAAAAATTGGGCATCCTTAATTGGGTAAAAATCGGGCGGTCGAACGTGATTCTGACCAAATCATCTCTAGTCAAGTACTTCTATACTAAGTAAGTACTTGAACCCCTGATCCTTGGGTTATAACGGTGCAGATTTCAATTTTTTTCCCCAATTATGAGCTCTTATTTTAACCCGAAGAGCTCGAAAATAGACACATCGACTGCCATATTTTAAATAATTTATGTTTTAAAATATCTCACTGGAAAATTTGAAAATTACTATAATAAGCCTTTATTCTTTTATTATTGAGAAAACCACTCAAGAGATGGTTAGAATTACTTTTCTTACAGTAGTTATTTATTTATAATTTATCAATAGACAGATCAATTCTGAAGAAAATTTTGAACTGAAAATAAATCTAAAACGTAGGTACACATCAAACGATATACTTCGATGCAATGTTTAGTTTTGAGCACTACCACAGTGTATTATATAATACATATATACTCATTATATATTACACAGCTGTGTATATTCATAATGTACATCATGATATTTATGTAATGTATATAGTATTTATACCATCCAATTAATAAATGATTTTGCAATTTAATAACTAAATTGTAAATAAAATAAACCAAACATTTTATAATTAATATTTAACATAAAATTAATTAATAAGGTTTAGCGAAAGTTAAAGGGAATAAATTATTTATAAATAACATTTCAACAATAATGATACAAAAATTTCCATTCTGTTTCTTCAACAGCCATACAACAACAATACTCAAGATAAACTGTGCAAATTCTAGCTCAAACTACCTCGGACACGGCAGCTAAGCTGACAAAAGTTGGAGCCTGCAACTGCGCAGGCCAGGGCAGAGCCCTAATTGGAACCACACAAGCTCTAATGTAGTTTGCCCTGACTTGGTACCAACTCCTTTAGTCTCCAGGGTTATGCCTTTAGATATTTCGCGAGCTGGTGTCACAAAATTCCCGCTACCATAGATATCTAACGGTTCCGAGATTTTCTGATGACGCTTAAAAAAAATTCTCAAAAATTAAAATTATTCGATTGTCTCCTCTATTTTTAAATAAACGTAACGGTTTCTATTTCTAATTACCGTTTGAGATTTCCAAATAAAATCCTACGGTTCAAGATATAGCTGTGCCGGTTATGAGAGAACGTTACGAAAAAATCTTCTTTTTTTCAGAAAGAATCTGAGCGAACTGATCACAGAGTCTCTATATGTAGGGGGTTGAACCCCCTCTATTCCTTCCGACCTCGCCACTCCTTCCAAAACGGTCAATGACTCATCTTGTCCCCCCCCCCTTTTAACATTCATCTCAAATTCTTTTTCGGAACTCCAACATGAAGGAAAATATTGACTACTCTGGGATTGATTTTATTATTGATATTGCGTACCTCAGTAGATACTTGTACTTAATTTATTAGTACCAAAGATAAAAAAAACACCAGAAGCAGTCTAGGGAATGACCAGCAAAAGTGAAACTTCTGAAAATAATATAATTTATTAAAATTGTATGACTGATGATCATGTGTTTCTTTTCATAGCATAACACATAAACGATTGCATAAATCGTAAACCCTCTTAAGGAATATCAATTCATTGAACCTATGACTCGAAGAATTATTGTAATCAATGAGTAAGGGAACGTAATGAACGTATGAACGTGTTCAAAAGACCGGGTCTGTGAATGGAGTGATCGTAGGGGATTAGAAACCTGTAAATTCGTGGGCTAATCTCATACCTTAGTTAAAGTACACAATTTTTATAATTATGAGTGTACCAAAATTGCTTTCCAGGGACGTTCTTCTCCAAGTCTGATCTATTTTGTGATTATAAAAAAACGAAATGGGGTAAAATTTATAATTTAAAAAATGAATTATAAAATTTTTATATTTAATGTAACATCAATTGGAACATAACTTTCTTTTCAATTCTAAACCTAGTGAAAGTATCTATAACATAGGGTGAATTTACTGAGCTATAATTCCCCAAACATAAAATGTAAGCAAAATAAGAAGCATATTTAATTAACTTAAATTAAAGTTTCATCGTTCACTCGCTGGAATCCTGTGAATAGAGGTTTAACATGAAACAACAACTAGAAAGATTGGGAAAGCTAAATCTGGTTTAACCAAAATTTTAGGTTATTTGAAATACAATAACTTGCAATTCAGATAACTTTAAATACTGTAATAATCAAGTTCTGAAGAATATGCCCTATCTGTGGTATTTATGAAAATAATGAATAAGTTGCAGGTATTAATTGCTGGTTATAATAATCCTTACACAGAGATATTAATACTAATTAATACACAGTCTATCCCATAATACTCAGAATCATTTAATTTATGCCATCACTGATTATTTATTAGATGAGAGTTTCCTCGGTCTGCATTGAGAAAGATCTTCAGCTGTTCAAAAATTACCACTCTGGTATAAGACGGTGGAGGAGCTTTCCCGCTTTAATCTTGGAATGGGCAGAGGGAGGGTACGGCCAAGGACACAAACAAATTAATAGGATATATAGAATACTTACAGAAATAATAAAAGAGCATGCATGAAGGAAGGTGTTGTCAAGCATAACATTACACTATTGAAAACGCCAGTATTACCTAAAGCAAGTGAGGAGGGGTAAAAATAAATTATTAACTTGAAATATTGCATTGCTAATAAATGAAACTACAACTAGTACAGTTTAATTAAGTTGTGAAAGAGTTCCCGTTTAGATAGAAACTAATAATCTTAACATTTTTTGATTAATTTTCAGATTTTTTTGTTTTCATTTGAAGATCTAGAGACCCATTAGACATTTTCTTCCTAGTTATGATAACAGAATTAGACCGAGCTTTTTCATAGTGTAGAATATTACCTATCCTTCCGGAGCAGCCCTAAATGTTTTCAGCTGTGTCCATCGGTACGAATGCCGCCCTGATGATAGCGCAACCCACTCCGGCAAAAAAGGCTCCATCTAGCAGCCAAGCACCAAATGACCCGCTGGTGAAGAAGTATCGCGATAACGACTCGATATATCCTCCAGTCGATACCTACAATCGAACTTCTTCTTCCAGAGCTCCTGGCTGAGGAATGACCATTTGATTGCCCCCCTGGCCTCCAACGTTGGCCCCTTGCCAAGGCCTATTTTGAGTTTTCTGAATTGAATGACCTCCTCTGTTGACAATTAGCACTTCTTCCACGATTTCAGATTCATTATAATTACTTTATTTTTGTGGTATTTCTTTTTAAGACGTGCAACGAGAATTTTCTTAAACAATAAAGTCAAAAGAAACTAAATGGAAAGGAAATCTCTTTAATGATTTCAGCTGTTCTTTATTACTTCATCCTTAGAAGAAACTTTATCCGATTTTAACTTTTCAGTATTATTGAATTTAAATTATAAAATACTCGTTACGTAGAAGTTGTAAATACTGAAACTTCTTAAGTAGGTTCACAATAAATCTCTTTTGTTAAACTTTTATCAACCCTCCGTAGCTTAGGGGAAATTATAAACAATATTCACTATATAAAAAAAAATTATTGTACATGAATTTAGAATTTTTTATTTATTACTCCTGGTCATTTCGGATATAAGGGTGATTATCCTCTAGGTAACCAATATATAATAATATTTCAAGAACCATAGTCCAATTAGAATGAATATCGGTACAAGATAACACTCAACCATCAAGTTTTTCCCTCAGTGAAGAGTAGATTACCTTATAACCTATAATGTGAGGCTGGGTGTGCACAAGGGGTCCTGAGCCCATTCGGTTAACTCACAGTTACGGTATCATGCTAATTGATTATCACCAACAGACAGATTCCACCTGGTCTTGGGAGTCAGCAACATAGTTAATGTTAATGTTTCTTAATTTTTTTCTACAACTTTCATGATGGTGAGAGTTGTTTCATAGATGAGCTGTTCATACTTCCAGTCCCAAAATTGGTCCGACTCAGTATGTTCCTATATATCCTATCTGTTCTATATGAAATTAAATTAAAATGACACATCATTACTAATCTTAGTTTGGAAATATGTAAGAAACATAATATTATTGTTATAAAAAAATTTTTTTTTTCTTTATAAGGTTATCAAAGATTGTACTGATAGCTCACTATCAACTTGAAACATACATAATGTAATCACATGGTATGAATGCAGAAAGAAATATATGAACCGAGTTATTGGATTGATAAATAAATTTAAATAACTAAATAACCACTACTCGGTCTTGGGTTTAATAATTAATAAAAGTATTGTTTTTTGACCAAAGGTTATATAGGAGATGGTATGTTAAATACTGACGAACAACCGCCGGGTTTATTGCCTAACCCAACGAAAGGTTTGTAACAACTTTATAGAAAATGATTGTACCTCTAGTGGGTTCCTTGATCCTGAAGTCGGCCTGAGGATTAATTATATAACATCGTAAGTAAATTATTACAACTAGACTCGAACCGGCTTGATTTAGGCGTTTTCGAAATATGGGTATACTAAGGAAAATACCATTTGCATATGCGTTTGCCAAAGTTGACAGTATTTGATAAAATCGATATCGGACTAACGAAACCAACCAACCAGCTTGATCATTGAAAATTGCATTAAAATTGGTTCAAAGGTTCAATCAATTATTCCCCAACACAAATTTAACAACAGACAGACAGAAAATTTAGGACATAATTTTTTTCTTCCACTTACATGAATAAACTATCATCGGTAGTGAGGAAGCAACGTAATTTATATTATCTTCAATAAAATACCAGCATATTAGGAAATTTGAAATTAAATTACAAACTTTTTTTTATTTTTATTAATTATAATGTATAACAAATGAAGTATTGAAATAAAAGATAAGTAAAAGTAAGTTGAAGCTAACTGAGATACTTACGAAACATTACGTGAAAATATAATGTACGGTTTTCCAGGATTGAAAATTTGATTACCATTCTTCCGTATTTACTCTGCATATTGATTTTTCAAATAAAGTCCGGTTTAACTTTGTACTTAAAGTATTAAATATCCGCATTACGGCTTTTGTATTCCAGGAGAGCTAAAAAGTTGGAAGGAAAAATATAACCACAATGCTACTTTCCTTGTAAATATTCCTACATTATAATGGAACACAAAAGGTTATCAACACCATAATTTTTCGTCCTAATTTATTTATTTTAAAATATTCCAAAAATAATTAGAAGAAACACCCCCGACATGATGTCTAATCATAATATAATCTCTGATAATCATTTGGGATTTCATGAATCATTTGCTGAGACTTAATAATAGTAAAACACCTCACTAAATAGTAAAAATAAAAAGCATATAATTTCTCTAGGTTTTAAGAAAATAAACATTTTAAATAAGTTGTTAAGTATTTAACAGCTTTTTATGAATGGTTATAGGCACAAAAAATTAAAATAAACGCATTAAAAAAAAAATTATTATTATTCATAAATAATTGTAAACTTTCATTTAAAATATATTTTATTTCTGAGTTAATGCATTAATTTAAACTTTATTTAAATACTACTCTATACCTGTCCTCGAAGTCATTTAGTAATTTGAAAAATAATTTACTCGAAACAATTGACTTAGATGATCTTAAGAAGCCTAGTGATCAAAAACGCTCTTGAAAAGAGAACTTTGGGATTTGTTTCTAGCATTTGATGGGAAAACAACAGTGTTCCTGTAGGCCACATAAAACATTTTCAGCGTAATTAAAGAATAATTTGTTATGAGGATCTGGTCAGATTTTATACTTAAGAAGATAAAACAAAGTGCATAAAGTGTAAATAAACCTTTGGACGAATAAAATATTTTATTTCACTTTAATCATAAATGATATATGTATATTAAAGTAAATACTTTAAATGATGCATCATGTATTTGAAATTTTTAAATTTTATTTTCTGTTAACTGAAAACAAGTAATTGGCCTTGTTGTTAAAAGAAATACATGTTTTGCATATCATGAAAGCCTGTATGATGTGATGATGAGCCTGTATATGATTGTAGATATGAGTGATTTCTTATAATTAAGAATGGATTATAAATTTCGATTCTAAAGGGATGACAATGGTATTGCAAGGTAACTGATTCCGTATGAGTAGAGGCCAGAATTACCAAAATGTGTAAAGACGTGTATAGGTGAAATAAATCATGCAGAAATCCACTTAAACGTGGAAGTAGGACCCAGATAAAATGAGACACTTGGTGCCTTAATATCCTCTCACCAGATACTTCGAATGTGTAAATGTAGGGCACATCACCAAACAGTGCCCCTACATATATTGAAGAAGAGATATGGACCTTGGTAAACTAATGGAGGTCAACGCCCAAACAGTTAAGGAGAAGAAGCAATCCGAGAAGGCTAAGCGGATCATCGAGTGAGTCTACGAGAGCATCAGGAGCGTCGGAGACTGAAGAAGACGTAGAGGAACTAGGGAATAAAGGTAGGCGAGAGGGTAGCAGAAACGGATGGATACCGGAGAAAGGAAGATGAGAGAAATCTAAGGACGATATTGGCAGAGAAGTGATTGCATAGTGGTAAATTATAACGTAATATAGAAGAACGGTAATCTGCATATAATTGAAATGGAAGGAGTGAGGGTCCAAGTGGACACTGGAAATTCCAACACTATTATGTTCTAGGAATCCCTAGGAAAACTGCGCACAGGAGAAGGACACCCCAGATTCAGGTGTGCATATGTAAATTAATCACCATGGGTGACCCTTGTGAGGCAGAAGAGTATGCGGGTATAGCAATGATGTGTGTGTATACCGTATACACACTATATTACATATTGTCTGTTACCAAATAACAGAAAATTGGAATTTCGAATATATCCCACATTGAATATAGAAGGTGTTTATCCCATTTTAATTTTTTTTTCAAGTTTAACAAGTAGATTAACGTAAAAAAATGTATCTTTATAAACTGTCTTCGAACGATTATCGAGTGAAAAACCTATTTATTAATATTTTTGATTATCAGTAAGCTGCTTTAGAGTATGGATACACATAACTAATCAAAAGTGCTTTCAATATTGCTCAGGCAAGTTACTCGTATAAAGTTGCTTGTTCCACAATTTTCCCATCCTATATAAGATAGAAGAGCGAACATCTCGGGTCCTGTCAGTGGATATAAGGCGGAAGGGGCTAATAGATGATGGTTCGGGATTAGACAAGACAAAATCGATCCAGCCACCCCCAACTCCCGGTCATATTTAACATCATAACAGATTATATCGCACAAAATGTAGAGTTGTATAAGAACCCATTGTTTTGTCCTAGATCAATCAGTTATGATAATCCGTCATACACCCTTTGGATGAATTAGTTTGTAAGTTTATAATAAAAAAAGTAATTTAAAGAAAAATTTTATCTCAAATTTGGTGATCGGCAAAAACGTGTTCTTAACGAAAACTACGGTGAATCCAACATTTATAAATTCATCAATTTTATTTATTTTCATTTTATTTAAAATAATGTTTCTATTTAGGAACATATTTGTGTCATTTATATGATTCATTTTATTTATGCGATTATTTAGTGTCTTGTACCTATTTTATTAAATAATGCTCCACTTCTTTTTAGCTATCACTTTCTCTACGAATGTACATTTAGTAAATTAGTGGAGAATTGGGTGTTAAATAAATGAATACAAAGAAAAGAGAATTAAAGATATTTCACATTCCTCTAGCTTAACGAAGTACATAAAAAGAGAATTGTAGGACCTAAAAAGAAAGAGGATTCTCAAATATAGAACTTATTCAGGAAAAATAGTTATGAATAAAGAATAAATAAAACTATCGGTAACCAAATTCTTTGAATCCTTATATAAACACTACTCTACCAACAGGGTTGACAAGAAAAAGAGCAATTTAAGGAAAGTATTTTGAAAGAAGAAGTTACAAAGGCTTAGAGGAAAATGGAAAAATGGGAAAGCACATGGCCTAGATGAAATTATCAATGAAGTCCTTATTCTACAGAAGAATTTTCTTGATAAACCGCTTAAGTTGATAGACTATAGAAAGGGTTCGTACAACACCAATGGTGTACTAGTAAAATAAATTTATTGTGTAAAAAGTTGATCCCAAAGACATTGACAACTATAGACCAATAACGATCTCTTCCCCAACCTATTAAGTATTTGAAACAACTATTAAATATAGACTAATCCCAGTTATTTATGAAAATCACCTACATGAACAAGCTTGATTCAGGACTCAATTTTCCATAATTGAAAATCTAAATAAAATATGAAATCCTATAGGAAAGCAGAGAGTATACTTGCTGCTTTTCTTGCTGAATTATAGATATCAGAAAAGCGTTCGACTCCGCCTCTCACGATCAGCTATAGCATGCATTACAAGAGCATGGCATAAATGGTGTAAACATAAATATATTAAAATCATAATGTGAAAACAGTTGAGCCTTCATAGTAATGAATAGGAATAGTAAAACATTTGAAATTAGAAGAGGCATCAAACAGGGTTGTCCACTGGCTCCAATTTTATTCAACTACCTACTGAATTTTGCATTCAATAAGCAAAACAGAGAAGGAAATGGCATAACTATAAATGGATACAATTTATAAAATTCATTGAGCGATGTTAATGATGAACAGTGGAATATTAATGTCGAAAAAACGAAGATAGTAGTTAAGTGTTCTGCCGTCGCTAAGGAAATTATTAAATATTATTTGACATATTATTATTCTATTTCGAATTAATGTAAAAAAAAGTAAGTAATGAAGTAATAAAATTTTCATAAATTACGTTTATGAGCCAGACTCCTACCTACTAAGCAGGATTTTAGTTAAATAAAAATGGAAAAAAAAAGCTGTCATTATTATTTGAGGCTTTTCTTTATTCTCGTCTTCCGCCGGACGTAGTACCTACCCGGACCTAGGCGAAGGATGAGGCAAAAAAAAAGTTTTATCTTAAATATTGATAATTTTAAATATTCAAAAAATTTCTAACTTTGCTTCCAACCTCCTGCATTAGTTCTAAAATATTTAATGGCAGATCCTTGCCCTTAATGCTCTCCAGTGTCTTTTCTGGAATAAAAAAAAAACTGGTAGAGATTGACAACATTAGCATCTTGACTTTCTCATAATTCTTATATAATTATTTTAGTTCCTCACCTAAATCCTGATATTTTTTGGCCACCCTCTTATGAAGGTTATCATCCGATAGTAAGCAAATTTATATAATATTTGCACATTTGTCTCCGTTAGATATAAGCAAAATATCAGGCTTGTCGTGAGAAATGGTGTGATCAGTGATGATGGCTTACTCCCCCTCCCTCCCCCCCCCCCAATACAGCTTGACATCCCGTCTATCAATGATCGATTTTTTATTATTTTAAGGTATCAACCACTACGGAGTCAAAATTTTTATTAGACTTTATTTCTTTAAGATGTGACATTTTCAATAGTCCTTACTGTCTTAAAATTCGAATTTTGTCTTCATTTTCGAATTGAAATGTAGAACTATTGAAAAATGGGAACTTGTGGTAAAATTTTATAGTAAGGTTTTGAGTGATTCAGAAATTTGAAAAGTTTATCTACAGTATGTTTGTTATCCTGGAAAATTGAATGGAGATATGCTGGAAATTCATACGAAAATGATGTAGTCGTATGCCTGGCATTCGGTTAAGATTTGTTTTACGGTAAGTCGCGTTCCGCAAGTTTGGTATAGAGGTGGAGAATCGCGGGCCATAAGGTGACCGTGGGTCAGGCGCGTTTGACCTACTCGAAGCGTGTCAAAATACTTCCTCTCTGCGCACATTTCTAGTGGATAATATCCAAGGGCAAACATCATTAATTTCCAGTGGTTTATTGCCAGTAACATTTTCTCACATTTGATGCTATTTCAATTTAATTCTCTGCTTAATGAGGGCAATGAAGTCATCACAGGAACTCCGCGATATGAAATTCCTTGAGAAATCGCGACCTTTGCTACCTGATGAACCAGTTCGTTACCAGTTATTCTACTGTGCCCAGGGACCCAAGCGAAGAACACAGAAATACCGTTTCTGTTGGTAGACTTTAATGAATAATTGATCTTTTGATTTAGCGGTTTTGATGAGAAAATATTATTTAAACTGAATTAGGACTGACTATGAATCTGTACAAATGATCAGTATTTTATTTTTTTTTTTTTTTAATGATAATAAATGATCGCTTGTGGGTTGTTCTTGGAGTAAGGCTAAAAGTCAGTAAGAATTTTAAATTGGCCATTTTTTTGTTGGCCAATTCTTGTTGGTCGATTTCAGCCATATTGTTGTGCTTTAGTAAGTATTCTTTCCCAGAGAGCACTTGGAAGCCTGACGTAATGTTCTGAATTGACTCTTACGCCTATCTACACAGTTGACATGATTCCGTAATGGTGTCTCCACTTATCCGGCGTCTGTAGGTTCTAGTAGCTATCACCTGCTCCTGAATTGTGAAAATAAATGCTTCTATTTCGAGTAATAGGGTACCTCTGCGAAGCCACATTTGTGATACATTCTGCACTCGTAACTACTCCTTCCTTTTTTCACTTTTTGTTACATAAGTATTTTTGTTTATTATTTAGTGTAAATTTTTCTAATTTCTGTTGTACGTAGTAACTTAAAAGAGAACTGAAAATTTATGTTTTAATTTAAACAGTTTTTTAATAATTTTGAGTCATTACTTGAACAACATATAATTCAGAGATCCTCTCCAGCTAGCAATTAAACGGCTTAACATTCATACCTACATGCATAAAAAAGAGTTTTTAAGCGAGAATTAAGATTGTCCATTTCCCTTACCCGCGTTATAAGTTTTGTACACTATACTTATAATTTGCCTCTTTATCATCTATTATTGTTACATATATTTTCTTCCTCTCAATTTTCATTTTCTTTTCATATTTAAATTTTAAATTAATAATGACTAATATGTTCATACTTCTTTGCATTATATAACTTTATTTTTATTTCATTTCCTTAAGTAAGTTATTGTACCCGCTTTTTCAATTACCTATGTATACATTTTATTTCCCGCTACTCTCATCACATCATTTTATTAATTCTATTTTGTAAAATTATTCATTGTATGTGTAAAATTATTCTGTTTATACTTTCTTTTTATATTTTTTTATTTTTCTAAACTTACTGTGTTGTTATCGTGTTTTGTTTTTAGCCCTGAAAAAGGCTAGAAACTCTAGCCGAAAATTCGGCACATTAAAATAAGTTAATCATACTTATTTGTGTTTTTCATTGACCGCACCCCCGACCATCTTCTCCTCATTTACAATTAAAGTTAGAAATATTATCTTTTTTTTATTAGTTATAGTTTCCTTAGTTGATTGATACAATTACATAAGCTACACATTTTAGTTTACAAAATGCTTATAAAAAAATTACTATAATTAATAATATTAATTAAAAATTATTACAGTATGAATAAAAATCTATATATTGTCATCTTCAATACCTGACCGTTTTAGCTCTGTTTAGTCTTCATAAACATTTCAGATAAAATTGTTCTAGCCAATGATAGATATTAGAGTTCAAACACACCGTAAGTGAATTTCATAGTTCATTTCAATATTCTAACGAACTTTATTTTAGTATAAAGATAGCTAAAACCCGCATGACACAACCAAAACCTAATTTATAATTTGCTTAATTTTTTTTTGTTCAAGCCTCCATTGAGGACCTATACAGCCCCAGAGTGGAAATGTTAAGGTTTATTTCTCGGGGCCACCGCGAAATAAATATTTACCAGCCCAGGTAGGAATCGAACCCACACCTTCTGAACCAAGCGCTCTGAGACCCTCGCTCCAGCCCGCTCAGCTATCAGGTCCTCAAGACTTGCTTATAATATATTACATAAATTTATTGCAAAGATAGAAAATAATATAAATCCTTTATTAAAGTATAATGGTTTGAATACCAGAGAGGAATAGGAACCTGAGGATCTAGGAAAGCACTTACCGACTGCCATATATATTAGTAATAAAATAAAACCCGATTGGTATAATAAAGAAAATATTGAGTAAGGTCGTAAGTGGCACCAAACGCTACATGAATAAAACATTGAGAGGTGGCAACACAATTCCCAATGGTCCAACGTGGGTGAAGGGTGGGATTGGTCTACATTATGAGGTAATATTTGGAACTGTCTTGGACCTTTAGCATATTATGATCTGAATCGGAACTGCTGTAGGTGTAGCAAAGCGACTTAATATTTTAAGGCATCATATTAAGTAGGATTGAATACTAAAAATGATCAAATGAATCTAATTTTTTATTAATTAATGCAACATAAACGTTCAAAATTATTTATTTAATTAGCATTTTGAGACCCAAGTTTGACAATTATAATTGCTTTTACTATGATTTTGAGTAAGAGAAAAACAATTTACAATTGAAAGTTTTCTCTAGATAGAACTATGAAAAATTATTAGTACCCTTATATTTTTCACCGTTGCTACTGAAATTAATTTTTAAGCAAAATATTTTGAATGATTAGGAGAAAAAATTAATGCCACTTGTTAAATCAATGCCACGATTTCTATTTTTCTTAAATTTGTATTTATGTCTTTATTTGATATCAATATTTATTTGATATTCATCATCATGTAAGTCGAGGAAAAGTAGTAATTGCATGGACTAGCAGGATGAAGACAGTATGATTAGGCTCTGAATCATACTGTAGTATACCGTTTGTATACTAACGAGGGAGATTAAATCCCTAGAAGCAAGATGAAGGTAGTATACTGAGCAACAAAACCTACGATGAAACAATTTAAACTCTTTGTAAATGTGTCGAAGGAAAAGGTGAAATTTTACCCAAACCTAGCAAAGAACAACAACAGGTCTCCTCACGGGCTATTTCCAGCTAAAATATCATCTCTAAAAGATGAAGGTTGTGGATGATTCTACATGTCATCTATGCATAGAGGACAACAAAAAGGCTGAGCATATTCTCTGTGAATAGTAATTCTTGCCGTATACTGATTACAATTCTTCATTCAAACAAAATTTAAATCTGAAGGCGTAACTTGAATTAACCCAAAGCATCGAATACCCTATAGAATTTCTAGTAATGTAAAGGATTTCTCATAAAAGATCAAAATGGGTCATGGTGAGGAAATGTATCCTACACCATTAACATGATAATAACAATAAATATTGTTTGTTATTTATTATCACAATAATATAGGAATTATAATAAAACAAATTATATTACTTATATCGTATACCTTTTTCTGAAATTTTTTTTTTATTGATTATTGATAAAATTTCCTGCCCTGGATAGACTCGAGCTTCTATAAGATGGGTACTTGAAAAACCTGGTGATTGGACGCAACTCTAACCCCATCACCTCGTTACACATCAGCAAATTAAAAAAATAATACGAACTCAACAAAGAGAATCCACAACTCTTTATTAATTGTAAAATATAGGTTCATAAAATTGATTTTTGATACAAGATTTGGCCGATATATTTCATTACATTTTCATTCAATTCACATTTTTTTTTCATAAATATTATAGCTTTTCATAACGAGAAGATAGTTGACCGTGAATAATGTATATGAGAAGATGGTTGGGGGTGCGGTCAAACAATAACACAAATAAGTTAAAAACGTATTTATTAATGCCAACCTTTCGGCCAGAATTTCTAGCATTCATCAAGGCTAAGAACAAAAAAAACAAGAAAACAACCAGTGAATAAAGGATATATAGAAAGATTAAAGTAAACAATTGTACAGACAGACTATGGTAAAAATAGAGTAAAAAGTTGGGAATAAAACTATATACACGTTTTAAATAAATATATGAGTAAAATAACGCAATTATTGAAATAAAAATATACAGTTATATAATGCAAAGAAATAATGAAATATGAATAACTTAACTTAATAATTAAAGTTATGGAAATATATGCATCTAATATGATATGTAGTGAAAAAAAGAAGAAGAACGGAACAAAAAATTAAGTGAAGTAAGACAAACAATTAGCCAATGTTACAATCATAATATATATAGTGAACATAACTAACTACGTTGGAAGGTGAAGAATAAGTAACAAGGGTAAAAATAATAATATTAAAATATTTGAAAGTAGACGTATAAAAGGGTGACGACAAATGATTTAAAAATTATTAAAGAATATGTTCTAAGAGGTGGATGTAGGAGAAAAAATTAAACATTGTTACTTTTTTTTTTAAATTAACTATTTGGGGATATGTTAACGATAAGTTCTGTTTTTCGTTTTCCATATTGACGGAAGAAGGTTCTAGTTGGATATATAAGCTTTCAGAGATAAGTCTTTTGTCATAGTTACGAACTGTGGCTAGTATAGATTTTCTATCAAAATTAAAGGAATGGTTTAATGAACGAAAATGCTCTAAATGTTTTGAGGCAGGCACTGACTGCCTCTTACATGACATCTTCTTATCATTTACAGCTTTTCTTTCCTTAGTAATATAACTAAAGAACAAGTAATTACTTAGTTGTTTACTTTTTTTTTTATTATATGGAATTATAATAATCACTAAGATCAAACAAAGTCCAATTTCAAAATATTTGTTTTAATAGAA
>NW_027115101.1:375961-385196 GCF_000696795.3 Halyomorpha halys
TATCTTTTTACGAGACTTCATTCAACGACTCCAGCTATTTCTCATACTTCTGCCATTATTCAAGAATATCCCTTTCTGAGTTTAAGACTCCAGTATTGCCTCAGAAGCCAACGCTTGAAAATTTTTCCAGTTTGAAGCAGCTTAAACGTATTCTCTGCTCCAATTTTTTGTTTTGTTGTCGAGCATATTTATGTAATTTTCTTGTTTCTCTTTTTACGGATTTACAAAAAAAAATTGATATTTTTTTACATCGAAAATCTTAAATGTAGCTACTGTTGTTATATTTGAAGATGAAAGGTGTTTAAAAAAAAATTCAATGATCATATCCTAATATTAGTTTTGGAGAAAATTTCCAATTGATATGATGATTTGGATTGATGTTTCAATCGGCAATCACAAGAACGTTCCTAGAATATTGAATATTTTAAGTAATATTTTAATCAAATATTGCAGATAAAGGACTTAAATAATTCCTGGATAAAGCAGTTCTTTAAATGATTATTGCTTCGTCCCAATATATTTTTTATCAAAATTCAAAATTTTTGTAAAACCACCTTTATAAATATCTGATATAGTGCGATCTAACAAATTATAACGTTATTAACGACTGTCTCTAAAATTATTCTTGTTTTAAAACTGCATATACAATCTGTTAGCCATAGTGTGAAGGTTCATGAACTAAGAATAAGAAAAAAAAACTAACCTCAAAAGGCGAAATTCGAACTGGTGGCGATTCTGACTCTTATTTACTTGGGTATTCAGGTTTTTCACAATTTATACGATGGATATTATATTAATATAATAGAGGAGATATCAATAGGAATAAACTGACCAGCATACAGTCAACTAATTAAATTCGAGATGACAAATTGATGATAGCTAGGATAGCAGATAGGATAGGATAGTAGATACCTAGAGGTAATTAAAGAGGAGACGAATCTCCTTAGATATCCCGGCGCCTATCCTTCAGACTGCATTAGCATCAGTATCAGTAACAATAGCCTCCTGTGGTCCATCCATCATCCTCATCTTATCCTTCCTCTTCACGCTCCCTCCTCCTCCTAGTCAAATTGTTTGATCTGTTCTGCCGACTTGAATGAAACTAAATCACTATTGTTTGCCAATAGCTACTAGGTAACGTGAATGGGACCGTTTTAGACAGATGGATATCATTAAAAAAATTTTTTTCTTTTATAAATCATAATAAGATAATAAATCGATATCTTTCTTAATTAAACATTTTTGGAAGAATTATTAAAAATTTGATTAATATCTGATTTTCACTATTTTCCAATTTTTATTTTTTAATCCTCTTATTCTGCCTTTAAGTAACAAATTAATACACGCAGATCTCACCGTTAGGCACATTCTCACTAAATGTATTGCACACGAATCACACCGATTCTCTTCAGATTTACAGGAGATATTGAGAAAAGATCTCACAACAACAAAACTTTTTTACTTTTTAAAAACCATTAATATTTATGATCACATATAGTCTAACTCTCATTCCAGCATGTATAAGTGGACGCATAATTTGATATAACAATTTACTCACTACGTCAATTCTAATTGTAACTGTAAATTGAAACTGTAAATATGCAATTGTAATTGTAGTTGGAAATTTGTAACTTTCTCACTTTGTAATTTCGTAACAATCTTACTTTGTAATTGTAACTTTCTGAACATGTCAATTGTAATCTACTTACTACTTAACCCAGTGTAAATGGCCCTAGTGGTCGAAACAATTAAATACATAAATAAACAAATTAATTATTTCTTTGACGCTTATTGCATTTATTATTAATTTTTTGTATAAAATTTTGGTAATGCTTATTTATCAAAAATATATTTTAGTGATATTCAAATGATTTGAAGGGGAAGCAGTATTAGAACAAATGAATTTAGCATTATATTTTTATTCAAATTCAATAAACGTTTAGAGGATTTAAGAGGTTACATACATTTGAATCGTTTTACTTTGCAATTTGAGGGATAATTTTATTGTAAGAACTTCAAATGTTTTATATTTCTGGGTCTGGCTAACCATTGATAGTGAAAAGTATGAAAGAGATGACAAGAGAAGTCCACTAATTTGGAGTGGATACCTTGTTCAGGGAAAAATAACCATAAACGTCAAGTATTTTTCTTTCTCCCCCTTATTCTCAGTTAAAAAGTATGCAGGTACATTGCTGGATTGCTTCTTATCGATGAAAAAAAAAGTAACTGATTAAGTTTTTCAAATTCTATCATTTGTGATAAAAAGCAAATATCAATTTATTTCTTGATAATAATTTTTGAAAATTTAATTTCGAATAAATCTGCATGAGAAATTGAAGATAGATCCTTTCTTTAATAAATGAAGTTATCACTTCAACCTGATAATAACTATATGGCATATGAATTTATTATTATTATTACATATTGGATTGGTGGATTTATTTTTTTTATTAAATTCCGTTAAAACACCAAGGCATTTTCCTTCTTAACAGTAAGATCTTGTGTCACTGAATTAAATAATTCATATTATCTTTTTGTTTTCATCATTTTTCCAAATAGGTGATAATTTTGCAGACAATTCCTTACTTATTATAAAAACTCAAATAACAATTATTTTGTTAAATTAATATTTAGAACGAGAAGAGAAATAATGAACAACAATTATTAATCTCCAAAATAAATATTTTCTTAACACAATTAATAAGCTATAGAGCATAGTCCATTTTTTTAAAAAATAAGTCATGTATAAGACAGAAAGTACAATAGGTTTTCTGAAAAGCAACACCCAAGTATATTGGAATTATGTAGTAGCAATCTTACACTTTTAATTTTAAAAATTAAAATAAATTTACCAAAGGGCATATATACCATTTAGTAGAGGGAAATGCCTTATTTGGCAATGCTTCCCAAATACATTTGATAATAATACACAGCGTACTCATCAATTCATGACTGGACATGTATACACTACATATATTAACAATGATAAAAAACATTTAAACATTTTTTTGTTCTATGTTCAATAAAACAGAAAATGATTCAACTTCTAGAAAATATAATTCTCGAAAGAAACTTTTTTTTTTTATAATCGAACTTTATTTATTGATAGATATTACAATCTGCCACATCGTTGTGGGCAATAGGTAATAGTGATGAATGATCACATTCTTACTAAAATAAAATAAAATAAGAATGAAACATAAATAAATGAATGAAAAAAAAGTACATAAAATTAAATAATATCTCTCTTAAAATAGATACAAGGAGAAGGATAAAGAAAATGAACATAATCAAACTATGTGTATGAAAAAATAAATAAATAAAATAAAATAATGATAAAAATAAAAGAATCTCTAGTCACATTTACACTCCTATATATAATATTTACACACACGACCTGCGGATCCCTGAGACTACTCTATCCACCACGTGTGAGGGGCAGAGCAGAGCTCATAAGATCCCAGCTCATCCCTCTCGCCGCATCACTGGTAATGTGCACATCGCGGTCTGCTCTTGTTATCTCGGATAACAATAGTGCTATTGTTCTGTGTAAATTCGATTCCTAGAAGAGAGTGAAGCTTCCTGTCGGATCGGACTTCAGTCAGATAAGCAAACATAATGTTTTATTAATTTCTTCTTTTTTAGTTATATCTAAATTTCTTAATTATTAACAAACATCTTAGTTATATAGATTTTATATCACATAATTTCTAATAAGAAATTTATATTAAATCTTTTATTTCCACTATCTATAAAATTTATTTGTGTTTATTATATTCTTTCTCACCTATTAATTAAAATCATAAATTCGATATGAATGTAACTAATCCACCCAGTCCTAATTCAAAACGGAAGAAAAGAGACAGAATCAAGGCTGGTCCCGACAATATTAGCCAATCTTCAAATAATAAAATAATACCAAGTTACATAATTATTAGCAGGAATGATGACAATAGTTTTAAAAATGTATCCCCTTTTTTAATCAATAAATTCCTTTATAACACAGCTGGTGATGTCAATAATATTAGAAAACTGAGAGATAGGAATGTATTAGTTGAAACAAGTAACGCAAAGCAGTCTGAAACATTATTAGCAATCACGAATTTTGCGGGTTAATTTGAAGTAGAAGCAAGTCTCATCGCTCACTTAACTATTCTAAAGGCGTGATCCGGTGTTTTGAACTACAGTTTGCTACAATTGAGGAGATAAAAAATGAACTCAAAGATATTGTAACTGATGTCTGTAGAATTAAAATAAAGAGAAATGGAGTTGAAAAATACTCCCATGCTTACATATTATCTTTTGCAATACCCAAGCCTCCCGAAAAAATTAGAGTGGAATTTTTAACTTTCAAGGTCGATTCCTACATTCCCAATCCTTACCGTTGCTATAATTGTTATGCTGTATGCACATCCAACAAAAAAGCAGCGGTTTGTGCCAACTGTGGTCAGGCCAGTCATACAGAAAACTCGATCTGCGACAAGCCACCAAGTTGCAATAATTGTTCTGAAAAGCATGATGCCCTGTACCTGTACCAAACAATTGAAAAGGTCTCTTTCATTGACGCTTAAAATATTCTAAGGGAACAAAATCTGAATATACTCTTAAAATCGTATGCAGAAGCTGCGAAATGTTCTGAAAAAAAAGATATAGGAATGCAGGTTGACTTTACTCTTACCATCACCCCTAGTATAAAGCCCACACTTAAAACCGGAATTTTGGCCGCATGCTTGCGTTAAAAATCACTTGAAACGAAGGGCAGTACCTTAACAGCTTCCCACCCTACACTTCCTCTCATTTATCCTGCTCCCAAAACATCTTCTAAATCCTCAAACCTTCCACCACTTTTACCTCTCACCACCTCCTCTTTTGGCGTTCACAAATCCTTCTATTCCGTACAAATCCACATTAACTCTCACCTTCAAGTTGTTGCAGTCTCTATCCATTTAGGCTTCACATTTTCCATTTTTAACATCTACCTCCTACAAGATCGGTCAATTGAATCTCAACATATCATAGATATATAAAAACAACTACCTCACCCAATTCTATACATAGGAGATTTTAATGGGCATAACCTTTTATGGGGATCGCAAGACAAACTTACGAGGCAGAATAATAAAAAATTTCATTGACCTCTCAGATCTACTTCTTCTAAATTCTGGGAAACCCACCTTTCTTAGTTCCAGTTACGGGACGTTTTCCGCCATAGATCTTTCTCTTTGCAGATCGAGACTCTATAGTGCTATACAATGGAAAGTCCTGCCGGATATTTACGGAAGTGATCATTTTCCAATCATTATAAAACTTTCAAATAAAAATCCTTCATTTTGGACGAAACCCAGGTGGATATTAGATAGAGCTGATTGGTTTCTCTTTTCGTCCTTGGCTTTTCCACCTCCCATTCCACCAAGCGATTTGAGTATTCAAGACGGATGCAAAGCAATTATAAACACAATCATACAAGCAGATAAAGCATCAATACCAATAACTAAAGGAATGCCAAAAAGACCACCGGTTCCATGGTTCAATGAAACGTGTAAAAGAGCTCTTAAAGACCGCCGCAAAGCTTTAAAAAAATTTCAAAAATATATAACAACTCAAAATTTGATTGAGTATAAAAAACAGCGGGCTATATGCAAACAAACGTTCATTCAATGTAAGACTGAATCCTGGAGAAAATTTATAAGTTCTGTTACAACGTCAACTACTTCAGCTGATGTATGGAATAAAGTTCATAAAATCATTAAAAATCCTACCCTCGGCACACCATATTAGTTAATGGGCAATTATCGGATAATTCAGAATCCGTTTCAAATGAATTTGCAATTTTTTTTATCCAAAATTTATAACCTGTAAATCATTATAACAATGCTAATTCGGAAGATATTGAATTTCAGAATGACAGTTATGATACGGTTTTACAATATAACCTTCCATTTATGCTGTGGGAACTCGAAAATATTTTAAAGGCCGTTACAGGATATTCACCCGGTCCGGATAACATTAACTACGACATGATATAAAACCTTCCACGTAACACCCTCAATTGGCTCCTCGATTTCTATAACTCCATATGGTCCGTTCGGGAGTTTCCAATTACCTGGCGAGATTCGGCTGTAATTCGAATATTGAAACATTGGAAAAATGAACGATTACCTAATAGTTACCGCCGTTTTTTTCTGACTGACTAAATAAAGTCATAGAACGGATGGTAAACAAAAGACTCATGAGGATAATAGAAAATAATGGCCTAATTCAAGCTTTTCAGTCTGGATTTCGCAAAGGACGATCTGCATTAGATCATTTAGTCACTTTAGAGACCGAAATTCAATGTTTATCAACGGACAACAAGCGATTGCAGTACTCTTTGACATGATGAAGGCATTCGATAGTATAAGCCATATAGCCATCCTTCAAAAATTAACGTCTGAGGGAATCATTGGACAAATGTATCGCTTTATAAAACAATTTCTCTCTAACCGTCATTTTAAGGTTCAAGTTGGCCGTTATCTATCACAAAATCATAAACAGCTCAATGGTGTCCCCCAGGATTGTGTTCTTAGCCCCACTTTATTCTCACTTGCCATAAACGATCTAGGGCTCAATTTACCAAGAGGTGTCAAATCTTTACTGTTTACTGATGACTTAGCAATTGTTTGCAGGTCGGAGAACTTTAATACAATTAAAAATAAATTGCAAGAAGCCATCGACAGAATTAATCACTGGTCTACATCTATTGGCTTACAAATTTCCACAGAAAAAACTCCATGTCTTCACTTTAGTCGAAAAAGAAATACGCCTTTCTCTCCCGTACTACATCTTAGAAATTTACTAATTCCTCACAAAAATCATCACAAATTTCTAGGCCTTATATTTGATCATAAATTAAGTTGGGAACTGCACTAGGTCAGCCGCAACAAAAAAAATTAAATATACTCCAGTTTCTTAGCGGTACATCATGGGGGTCGGATCGGTCTACCATGTTAAAACTCTATACTACATTATTCTGTTCCAAGTTAGATTATCGTTCTTTTGTCTATGGCTCTGCACGTCGCCGAACTCTTGCCAAGCTCGATTCATTATACATTATACGGGTATCCAGATTGCTACCGGTGCACTCAGGACCAGTCCCATTCTCAGCATTTGCTCTGAAGCAGGCCTACCTCCGCTATCATTTAGGAGACAAAAACTAGCTATTAATTATGTTTCCAAATTATTTGAACAAACAAATCATCTGACTTACAAATATATTTTTCGATATAAATTCTTCATAGCTTTTCGGCAGAAACGAAATCCAACACTCCCTCTGGCAGAAAGAATCACTCTGGCTAGCTCTGCACTTAAAACGATTCCGACAATGAAGCCAGAAATTCAGAACTTACCTTGGACTCTAAAACAACCTGTAACAATGCTACATCTATCACTTATGCACAAATATAAGACCACATCTATCAAGTATAAAGAACGGTTGTCGCGTCTTTTAGAAAATATTCCGGATTATCTTTTAATATACACTGATGGTTCCATATCCGAAACCTCATTGCCATTGCCTCATCTTTCGTTACTCATGATTCAACCAACAAGTTTAAATTACATAAGTTATGCTCAATATACACCACCAAACTCCACGCGATAGCATCAGCCCTCCATTTTTGCTTTTCAATAACTCAGAAGACTATTGTAATTTAATTACAAGATTACATTATAAGATTGTAGATTAATTACTATTGTAATTCAATTAGATTTAATTGAAATCTCAAATTCATTGAACTCTGTAAAAAGTTTGAGAAACATGTACCCCGAACATCCACTCATAATAAGAATTCAATCTTCTCTTCTAAAACTATCACAAAAAGTATATAAGGTAATAAGGTCCATTATTTTCATATGGGGTCCAAGCCACATTGGCATTGTTAGTAACGAGCTCGCAGACCGCTCCCTGGCCGAGGCACCGCCGTTCTTATCCCATCAGAACTCAATACACCCCTTAAATTACAAATATTAGAAAGATGGCAGGCCAAGTGGGATGAAAGCTCTCCGAGTAAATTAAAAGAAATAAAACGATCAGTAAAACCATGGTCAACATCCTACCGCAGCAACCGCAGGGAGGAAGTTGTTCTAACCCGCTTGAGAATAGGTCATATTCTCCTCACGCACTCTCACCTGATCAGAAAACTTCCACCTTTAACGTGCAAATATGGTCAGTCCATTCCCACGATTAGACATATTTTTGAAGAATGTACTCACTATTTCCCAACAATTAACAGGATAGGACTGACCCCAAATTTATCAGAAGCTCTCAGAGATGAGGAAGCTAAAATTACAATATTGTTTGAATTTTTAAAAGCACATCGCCTTCTTTCTAAATTATAACTCCTCTTCGATTTTAATTTTTTTTTAATTTATTTTTTTTTATTTTTATCATTTTTTTAAATTTTTATCATGCCATTAGCGTTGATGACCAGAGGGTTTTACGCCTTTAAGCAACTATCAACAACAACAACAACTGGTAATGAGCCGGTAGAAGCTGAGCAAGTGCGCTAAGTTCGACAGAAACTAAAGATTCTAGAAAATCTTACTCTCTAAAGAACCTCAATATTCTAGAAAATCTTACTCACTACTAAAAGAATCAAAAACTTCTAGAAAACTATAAAGAAACTAAATCTTCTAGAAAATCTGATTCTTTGAATAAACTAGAATTTCTCTTCCTCCTTATTGACCTTATAAGTAAGGCAAGATATGTAATTATAATAAAAATAATCATTATTTATTCTGGGACAAACTAATTCAGAATTATTTAGCAGGCATTGTCTATGAGCTTTATTACATTAAAACGTAATACGGAAATTTAAAAGTTAAAAAATTTGAAATAACAAAGCATCATAAAATACTTCTAATAGTTATAAATAAAAATATTATATATATGAGATAACATGAAAAAAATATATATTAATATAATAAAAACACTTATGATGTTTTGTATAAAACGTAATAAAAAATAAATAAATAAAAATAAACAACATTTACATAAGGAAATTACAAACGTAAAAAAAATTAATGAAAGGGTGTAACAAAAACAAATAAACAAATAATAATAAAATAATAGAGATTAAAAAAGGATCAAATAATATTTTATGTACTGGAAGATTATTGATTGACCGTGTGTGAAGATGAAAGGAATATGGTCCGGGTGCGGTCAAGAAAAACTCAAATAGTAGAAATATACTAATTT
>NW_027115101.1:385254-413728 GCF_000696795.3 Halyomorpha halys
CACTCAGGTTTTTGTTTTCCTTTTGTAACTATGTGTTTGTATCTTTTTTAGCCCTGAAGAAGCCCTGCAACGTGGGGCGAAACGTTGGCTCATTAAATTAGTATATTTCTACTATTTGAGTTTTTCTTGACCGCACCCGGACCATATTCCTTTCATAATATTTTATGTAGTTATAAACATCTAATAATATTTTACATTAAATGTAAAAGTAAAAATAATATCTATCTATTTACAAATTTTAACTGAGATAAAAACATTAAATTGGTATCATTTGGAAATGGGATGGATAGGAAGTCAAGAAGGGTATTGGACCACTGGATGAAAGAAATGAATTTATTATTGGTATATAGTAAAGTTAGAAATATAAAATAGGTATTATTGTGTTATAATAAAAAACTGACATCTCGTCCATTGATTATATTTTTCTCAATACCAACTAACAAAATCTATAATGATCTTTTCAAAGAACCGAACTAACGAAGGATGAACGGGTCGATTTGACGCAACATTATTATCCCAAACAGTCACAAAAGTGTTTCCAAAGCGGCTAACTAGGGCTCGAAAACAAATATAGCTGCCAATACTATGCCGCGTCACGGCTACGTGCTAGGCCAACGCTCAGTTGGACTTTGACCAACAGACTGAGATCATCCATTTTCACCTGTTGACGGATATCTTCCACATCGAGAGGTTTATTTTTCCTTTCGAATATATTCATCAATCGAAAAACAACGAAAAAAGTACACGATCATACTCCGACGAGTCGGTCTGTGGCAAATTAAGAATATTACATTTTGACGATCTGGTAATCTTGGCAGGAGTTCAAGGTGTGCCTAAGGTTTTGGTCCTTATCCCAGTGTTCGTCCTATCTGATGCCCACGAGCTAGAACGCAGAAAGATCTCATCGTCTCAATGGAACTGTTATTAGTGAATTATGAATATAATAACAGTTTGTTGCCAGAAATTGTGATAATAGCATCCAGAGAATCATATTAGGTTCTGTCAATCAATAAAAAAATTAGCAAACATAATGCTTCAATAAAACTCTAGAATTGGATATTTCTAGGTATTAATGAAATGAAAAATAATTTATTATTCTGAGACTTGGTCCCTTTAGAACAATTGTAATGTTACTTTAATTATACAATAAATATTGGCCAAAAGCAGTGCCCGCACTTAATTATAACTTATAATGAAATTATAAATAATTATTTTTAGATACAGAGTTAAAAAAAATTAAAAGACTGACTAAATACATAAAAAAATAAAATAAAAATGGCGTAGAAGGTAGGCCTAAAACTGTTTTAGGCCTATCTTCTACACCATAACTCCTGATGAAGACCTGAAACTCAGGTCGAAACGTCGGCATACAATAAATAAATATGGTTTTGTTTATTTATGTTGTTCTTTGCCGATCGCACCCCCCGACTAACTTTTCCAATCACTAATATATTAATGTTGGAATGAGGAAAATGGACTCCAAAAAAAAGAGTAATATAATGAAATGATATAAGATTATATGCAACAATAATATAGTAAAACAAACTACAAAACTACAAACAGTTCCAAGGACTGAACTTTTAAATGGTGTAGCCACTTTACCCCTTATCCTCGCTCGCGGAAATAAACGTGTATATTTTAATCATATTTAATTAATTTGCTCATACTTTTGCCTAATTAATAATTAATCTACTCCTCTTTGCCCATTAGTAATGTTACTTTCGTTTGGTCATTATTATATACACTAAATATTGGTGTATGGTCTTGCAATGGATGACACTATGGTTTGTTTTAACTAAGGCACTCCAAAAGCGGTTTAAGCTTTTCTTACATGAGTGATCTGTTCATTTGGATACCTCCCCTATAAGTATTTTTCTTATCTTTTACATTGGAAGAGTTTAGCCAGGGGCGTGTGTGAGAAAAAGTACAGTAAGCATTAAATGTTAGTTCCTCAGCCAAAAAAAAAAGGAAACTAACAAGACTTTGGGTAATTAAGGGTAAGTAAATTGTCGAAGTAAGATCGTAGTCGTCTCAATAAATACAAATTATGAACTTAACTGAGCTATCATTTTTGTATATATAGGTATGAGTAAATCATTATAGCAATCCTCCCTCCATTTTATTAAAATAAGTGATCTGTAGATTTACCCTGTACCGATACTTTACGGGGTCGTCATATTCCATAATCTATAAACTATAGGCTAATTAACATTTGTATTCGATCTGGAACTGTAAGATATAACTAAACGGACGTGATATCCGATCACTTTGGAGCAATGGTCCAAGAATGCTCGGTTCAAAACGGTGTGAGTTCGAATCGCACCTTGGTAAGTCCATTTTACTTTCGTAGAATTCAGGGAAATAAAGCCTGACAATTAAAGTCTGAAGTTGTATTGGCCTTCAATGGAAGACGTATGCAAAATAAATAATATTAATTTTAAATAAGTTTCAATTATTTTTCATTCTAATCTTAACGTCAGACGTACGACCACACTGGTCACACATAATTTTACGGAGCATGAATTATAGGCATTAATGTTTCACAAATAAACCAAAAGAGTCCGTGTGGTAAAGAATACAAGTTGTACAGATATCAATTCTCACCTTTTAGTTAAGTTAAATCTGTGGACTTCTGCTGTACAGTTTTGTCAGTATGTATCCGTGTCCAGAACTATTTTTAATTTACTTTTATTATAAATTGAACATTCATTGTGTGATTTATTTTTCTTCTTAAACACAATTGTAAATATCAATAAATAAATTTTAAAAATAAATAAAATAGTTCTGTTTACTCGCCAGCAAAGCATGTTAGTAGGGATAAGTGCAGATCCCTTTTGTAAAACAAATGCGTTTGTTGTTCACGTGCCGCCGGTATGGACATTTTTTTTCTTATTAAATTAAGTTCCACAATCATCACTGTAACTGAATACTATAAAATGTGAATTTTAAACAAGTTTTATCTTTTTTCGAAGATTAGCTGCATTTTTAAAATAAACCTCTGGAAACAAACTACTTACATTAACTATTTTTCACTATTTACCTACAACCATTAGTGCTTAACAAATGAGTCTTACAAAGATATCTCGTACGCACTTATCTCTAAAGGTAGGTTCAAGTGCGTATTAGATACAATCTACTACACATCGATCTAAAAAAACACGACAGTACTAATTAAAGAAATCAGGCTTGAATACACTTACTACCTCTACTCTTAATCTTTAATAAATTTTGTGCTCTCATTGTTGTATTATCAACATACTTAGTCCCAACATTCATGAAATTCCAAGGTGCAGAACATTCTTCGGACAATAGGAAAAACAGCAGGTGACATCTCATTCCTTGGGTTGGAGCCAACTACGACCTAAAATATGAGCATAACCATATGGAATACGAGGCGTTGGAGATATGAGAAGAAATATTGAGTGGGATATACAAAAGGTTAAGTTGATCCAACAACACACAATCAACACAGTTCAGCCAACTTTTCCAAACAATATTTTTAATAATATATAAATAGATCAAAATAATGTTTGATAATATTAAATTCAATCTATTTCTTTATGTTCTCTTTTCATTACAATTATTTATTATGTGAACTTTTTAGTTCATTAAAACAGAAAAAAATAATTGGACGACAGAAAAGATAATAAAGTCGAAGAATTTGTTAAAATCGATGATTCATTCCAGTCGTTTTTTAACCCAAATATTCAGAATATCTTAACTTCTCATGTATTACTTATAATTCTCGAGAATATCTGCTGAAAGCTGATTAGCTGAAAAACTACTTAAATTAAAAATAAAAGGTCTCAAGAACCGGTCGAATTGTAAGGATATTTGGTAGGCATTGATTCTTTAGTATGTAATCATCTAACAATAACAGGATATATATTTTTTCAAAAGATATTTCTTTTGACTGTTGTGGAGACTCCACCGATGAAGAGATCGAAGACAAGGAACAACTTCACAGGCCATGAACCGCCAGCAGTTGGTTAAAGCATGAAGGTCTTTACTGACCCAAGCCCAGGCCCCAGTCGCGATAAAACCCACTTTATAGCTAAGCCTCAGCTGTTTATCCTCCCTTCTGGATGCAGAGTAGATACTCTCCCTCAGTCGGGCTAACACACAACCTAACAACCTCCTTTCAAGGCGTTTAATTATTCAACCCACTATCGCAGTAAAGAAGCCCAATTTTTATTCCCCGCCACAACTGGCTCCGGGGGATTAAATATTTCTTAGCCGAATTGGTCGCTGGCCCAGGGCCAATTTGTATTTTGTGTTTTACCGTCTACGTGATCTTAGTGAATTTGACCATTACCAAGATCAGGCGAAAGGTTCTTAAACAGCAAGCAGGAGCCCGCAATAACGGCTTAACGGCTTCAACGAAACCAGAAGAAATGAGGAAAATAAATATACTGGAGAAATAGAAATAATTAATCCGAACCATCCTTCTTAGAGGGTAGAGAGATTACAATTAATCCATTCAGATGAAGTACAATATCAACTTTTTAATATATACTTTGATCAGGCCAAATGATTTCAGGGACAACTTCTAGATCCGTCACATAACATCGGTTACGCATGGTACAAGAGCCCAAGACGAGAAAAAAGGTAGTTAACTCACCCCACTTTTTGATTGATCTGCCATGTATAAGTAGGGGGAATAAAAAATGGCGGCTATTTCAAAGAGATAAAAAAAACTAATTTTTCATTCGGAGCTCTATATCTTACAAAGTAGGAACAACACAAGAAAACCTAAGAGAACGTCATTTAAAAAAGAGTAAATTTGCTAAAATATGAGCCCTAATAGAGTTATTTACGTTAAATAATTTTCGTGATATAGCTTTTTAAAAAGCAACATTTCATAAAAATGTTGTATGGGGCGTATTGAAAGATTTTGAGAATTTATTTTGAAAAATCTACATCTCAAAAACCATTTGACGTACAGATGTCTATTAGCACTATAATTAAAGCTAGTTTAATGAACTATAAGGTAGTGTATTATGTTTATCTTCGTAGGAGTAATAGTTTACATGAAATTCGCTAAAATATATTGATTTATAGTTGTTCGGACAAATTTTCATTTACCAAATTTATATTCATATGTGAATATCATAAAAACTACTACCCCTACGAAGATAAGTGTAATAAACTACTTTATAGTAAATTAAATTTCCTTTATTTTGAGAGTAAGCAGATATATGTACATCTTTTGGATCTAGAGATATATTTTTTTCAAAAATCCAACATTTCATACGAACAACTAGAAATTAACATTTTGTGAGTTTATTTAGCCAATATCATAAAAACTACTATTCCTACATAATAAACATAATTTTATATATTAAACATAATATATAATAAACATAATTAACTATTTTGTATTAAATTCAACTAGCTTTAATTTGAGCGCTGACCGACATCTGTACGTATTATGGTTTCTGAAATGAAGTTTTTCATAAATCAAACTTATTGTCCGAACAACAATAAATCAATTCATTTTTGCAAATATCATGAAAACTAATCTTCCAACGAAGGTAAATGTCATAAACTTCTTTATAGTTCATTAAACTAGCTTTAATTTGAGTGCTAACAGACATATATACGTCACATAGTTCCTGAGATATAGATTTCTTAAAATGAATTAACTTACTACTAATCTTTCAGTAGATTTTTAAGAAATTTTGCTTTTTAAAAAGCTATATCTCGTTACATCAACAAGCCAATCAGTTTTTGGGAAAATGTATTATTCTCTGATAAGAGTAAATTTAATTTGTTTAGATCTGACGGTATGGCGAAGGAAAACTGAAGAATTCAGCAAAATGAGGTAATCATTAAGAACTACTTCTTAGATGAAAAACTAACCTTGCGTGAATTTGATTCCTAATAGACATCCTGTACGTCTAATAGTTCCTGAGATATAGTTTTTCAAAAAAATTTTATTTTTCAAATTCTACATTACTTATCTTTTATCTGTATTTTGATAACACTTTCCAATCATTATAATCCACAAATTGAATGAAAAGCAATGGTGTGTGCTCCCTTAAGAGTATAGATAACTCATGAGATCCAGCTATATCTTTCATACTTGGCGAGGTTAGTGAAATTTATTTTACACATATATTTTCTTAAATGCGTAAATAATGAATATAAAAAGTTATTTCCATTGTCACACCCGTTTTCAAGTTGAAATGTAATTCAGTCATTACAAGTACTAATAATTTTGTAATGAAAAATTTAAATAATGTTCAAACGTTTTAAGGATAATTTCTTAACTAAAGATTTAATATAATTAGTTTTTCGCGCCGGAAGTAATATATGTATATTTCACAAACAATACAATTTTTATTTCTTCCAACGTATATTTTTAATTTATGTATTTCGAATCTAACATTTAACCAAAATGTTGAACCATTCGGTTTCGTTGATATTTCCAGTCCGATGAGTTTGACAATAAAGCAAGGCGTGAACTGACTGAGAATTATGGTAAAGATGTGTCCTTATAGCTGTGCAAAGGGAACTAATGCCGTCAATTTACATAAAAGAGGCATCATTTCCAGGAAAATCTTTTTTCCGATATCGCTGACTAGGGTCACCACCTTGTTTTGAATAAACTACCCTTTCATTAACACCTCCACTGCTTTTGTCACCTATTGTCTTTATAGGTCTTAATAGCAAATGACAGGTCTCGCTTAGTATTTCTCAAAAACAAAATAAATTGAAATAATTTAATAAGCTAACCAGAAACAGCTCAAAGTGGAGCGAAATAAAAATTTTCATGTATTATATTTTCTCGGAAAAAATTATACCTCCCTCGAAGACTGATAGTTGAAGATATCGAATGTACAAGATATGATTTTTTTTTTTTCAAAGTTTCAACATTTATATTAAATCATATCTATAAGCCGTAAATAATGAATAAGAATAATCTCAAGATAATAACATTGAAGAACACTGTAGTACATTCCCTATATCGAAGGTTTTCGAATATTATTTCAGCAATAATGTTTAAAAAACACTAGTGGGACTACAATTGCTCTGTTTCTAGCTAACAACGTTTCTGCGGCTCATGGGGGTTCCACAAACAGTATTTTATTCATTTATTTCTATTATCAACTATGCATCCCTGCGTGTAGTCCTAGGAGCCAGTGGACAGCAAGGAGAAGTTGGGTCCCTCTGTCGTAAATGCGGTAGATAATCTGAAACACCAGCCCACGTGTTGGAAAAATGCCTCAATAACTCCCTCCTTATAACACTTCACAGGATGAAAGAAGAATTGATTAAGTTCCTTTAAAAAAAGACTTCACCTGCTTCGAGGAGGTTTTCTGCGTTACACCAACAGATCTGTAAGATACGCTCGATATTGTCGCATTTACAAAAATCGGAGGAACGGCTCTGGTCTTGATCCTCGATGACCTCGAAAAGGAGGGTGGAGTGGTAAGGGAAAGAAAGGAAATATAAGAAAAATGCGTCCCTTTCCTTAAGGAAATATTCCACGAGACTTTTGGAGAGAGAGTACACCGTGAGAAGCCTCTGGTTTGGATCTCTCGGAACAATACCAGATAGAACAAGATTCTTCTAAGAAGGCCTAGGTGTTTGCATTGGGGATATTGCGATCTTGGGGGAGAATATTATTTTGGACTCCCTGAGGATCATACACCATCATCTGCATGGGAATTAGCTCAGAGATTATTCATTGCTTTGTTTATTTATTTATTTTAGTATGTGGACCAGTCAAATTGTGTGTTTTAACTTATTTACTCCCTTACATTATTTACTCATTAAATTGTTTTATTGTTATTATTATTTTTATTTATTTTTTTTTTTAAAACTTATTTATTCTTTCAAGTATTTCTTTTAACAAACTTTTTTATTATATTTTCTTTTAAATCTATATATTAGTTTTGTTTTGGAAAATGTATTTATTTGTTTGTTTTTCTGTAAACTGACCTACTCCTGTGACTATTATTTCTCATGTTGCTGTCTAATGATGAATTTGTTTTACGGATCACTAGAGAGGATGTGAGTGGGTGAATTGGAGAGAGTGAATTTGTCGATCAAATGAAGTAAAAATTGTGAAATGTAAAGAAATGGTGAAATGGAAGGAATAATAAAGGGAAAGAAAAAAAGGAATAAATTGAAATATTTGTATTTAGTATGTAGAAGTGGAATTGATTGTAAAAGAAAACTGTGGGGAAAAAATAGTTATCTTTCTTTTTTATTATATCATGTAAATATATGTAATTTATATATGTCCGATCACGGATTAATTTATGCAAATCATATTTGCCATATTTGTAAATTTGTTCCTTTATTTATTTCATTTTTTAGTATTATCATTATTATTTGCAATTTGTGAGTGCTATTGTTATCATATAGGTATAAAGGGTTTGAGTGAATACTCAGAATGCTAATTGTGGCAGATTGTTTTCTTATCCATCAATAAAACAGTATTAAAAATTTAATCAATAAACTAAAGCTATGTCCTTAAGAATTTCTCATTAAACTCTTAAGAGCCCTTCGATTTCAGGTTGATGTCATGAATGTAACAGCAAACATGATAATTCAGCAGCATCCTTCAAGTTTTTTGAAAAGGTGTGAATTTTAGTTGAATGAATGGCATATGGAATGAGGAAAATAAAAAAAAAAATCAGCTCAAATTGCTATATTATATATTAGAAATATATAATATAACCGAACAAGAACGGTTATATAAGAATGTAAATGGATTAATGAATTATTATATTGACAAAAAAAAAAAATAGAATTATGAAGAACATTGCAATATTATAAAAGTAATAGCTTTTTTAACATACCATGTATTTGCCAACAATTTCATCAAGTTCATTATTATTTGACTTAATGCTTCTGTAATGTCGCCTTTCAGAATTGTTTATTCCACTTTAAGTTTTTTATACTTATGGATTTTTATTAATATTAAATTGTATAACACCTGATTTTTTTTAATTCCTCATTTCTAATTATTCTCATCTCTAATATTCGATTTTCAATGAATATTAGCCATACCATTAAAAAATCTATCATAAAATATAAACGCACAGTAATTAAACTCAGAATAAACACTATCATTCTCATTCACTAAAACTTAACCTCCGCACATGTTTGTGAATAACAAAATCTATATATCAAATCCTCTGCATTATTTCCCAAAATATTTAAGAAATAAAATGGTCTCACTATTTTCGAGAAAGGTTTTGATATTGCATGAAGAAACAATAATGGATTTTTAAAATCATTTATTTGCATAATTTTAGAACTTTAACCATACTTATTATTAGGAGATATTATATTTTTTTGGTTTTACTTGATAATTTAATTATAAATACTAATATATATAGAAAATCCAATGTCCCACTTGGTTCTCTGAGTTTTAAGCTCATCAATTCATCAACGAACGGAATTTCGCCTAAGTATATATTCTTGTAATATTCTCGGCAGTATTAATGCATCCCATCAAGTCCCATTACGCTTTCCCATATTAAATTAGACATACTTATATCCATTTTTCTCACAATTTATTAATATTTTAACATAGTATGAAATGTTACGAAAGTAGTAAATGCTTACTAAGTCTTAAAAATTTAAACACAGATATACGTTGCTCTTAAGATACTTACTTTCAAACCGAAGAGCAATGATTTTGGTAGCGATCCCCCGGGACTAACGTTCTTCTTGCATGAACTTTATTTTCGGGGATTCTGGTCACGTCCGTGAGAGCATCAGATATTTGCTAAGTGTAAACAAGTCACTTTCTTACTTTCCCTTAGTAAGAAAACTTCTAGTTAAGTTGAACGAGTAAGTTTTTCTCCGCTACGCACTAGATAATGCCTCGACGGAACTTATATATGAAACTTTATTGGAAAATAATAACTTGCACAGCTGGCTGTTGCGAAGAAGTATCCTATTGTTATTTGAACACTAGTTGGCAGTTTCAAAATTTATATTAATGTCTGCTCGATAGTTTTTGTTGTTTCCCAGATTTTGTTTGCCCTACTGTGAGACTGTTTAGACTTATCCTTAAGTCTAAGACTTAACTAAGACTATAATTCAAAATTTCAACTCGATTTTTTCTTACCAACCTAAGTCCGTTTTTGTTGTTTAGTCGGAACGAGATCCTTTGTATTCTGCTATACGTCCTCATAAACAGGAATTTATATAAGCAATTTTCAAGGTCAAAAGTATCTATCTATCAACATAGAAGCCCCTTCGACAAAAATATCTTGATTGCCTAATATTGAAGTAAGTCTATGTTATTCCTACATACAATTCAACTGGCTAGGTCTTTAATGCTTTTCTTCATTTATTGTTTGTCATTTTCTTCCTCAATGTTTAAAAGAAAATATTTTTTTATACATATCAAATTATATTAGTGCATGATTTTATAAAATTACTTTGCTTATTGGAAATAATTTTTTTTTTTCCTAAAACTAAGAAGTAAACTATTTTTTGATGGTTTGTAGATGGTAACCGCGCATTATATATTTAAATTTTAAATTAATTACTTATTCTTAAACTAAAAATTAGTATTTAGTAGATTAATAAACTAAAAATTTTTTATTTTTTTTTTTTATAAATATTTCAATCTTCATCGCAAAGGAAATAAGAAATGATAAAAATTATTTTGCTCCTATAAACTCATATTAGGGTATAAACAATATACAGAAATTCTGATGATCAAGGTTTAAGATCGTGTGGTAGGGAAGCGTTTTGGTCATGTTCATTAATGTACGAGTAAACAGTACAATGGCGTATGATATAATCTTGGAAATCATATTAATTGACAATTTAAAATATGAGGCAGACAAGACTTCCTTTTTTTTAGTGGGTAGGGGTAGTTTAATAAATAATAATACCAGGCATATTTATTTATTTTATTTTTTAAACATAAAGAAAACGACTGAAGGTGGAGAACACGTGTCGACCTGAACTAAGCATCTAAAGAAAAAATATATTATGGGCTTGTAAAAATCAATCTGCATTGTTTAAAATAATGCACAGTTTTATAGCTGTCTGTATTGTGCATATAAATACTGGAGATAAATAAAAAAAAATAGAAAGTTTTCGTCTCTTCATTGTGTTAAAATCCGGTGATTGATCATAATTCTAACGAAGCCATCTCCTTGCACAAGCGATGGACTAAGGACTGTACTTTCCTACAAAGTGCAGCACCACTGACCCTGTATGGGTTATAGCAGTACTGATTTAATTTTTTAATTACATCATTATATTTTATTATGTACTAAATATTTTTGTATACAATCGCAAAATATAAATAATAACTACAATTACTTCAACGATATTTAAATAAGTTTTTTTTTCATACTTTACTATATTTAACGTGAATTCTCACAAAATATCACACAATTATATATTTCGTGTTAGATAAAATAACGAGTTAAATTATTATTATAAAATTTTTTTAATTATGATGGTGAATTAACGTGGGAAATAGAATTTTAAAACTATTTTGTTCTTTAAGTTCGTTCTATTTTCTGTACCGTTTATATCCTAATCTTGAAAAAATTCTTAGAAAACTGTGTACTGTTACTTGCTATTTATTAGACATTCTTTATAAAAACGAATTTGACTTGGACGTTCTTTATAAGCAAACGAATTTGACTTAAAATTTCATAATCTATAGGAATTTGTAATTTATTTATTTTTTAAAACATTTTAAAAAAAAATACAATCTTCCAAGACCAAAGACAATATTAAGGACGTACGTATTCAATTATGAAAATCTTTACAGCAAAAACCTTTGAAGGGTCAGGTATTTAGTACTTTATAAGGAAGTAAACAACGTCTTGAACAATGGCTGTGCAAGGATGTGATTAATTTACGATCTTGCTCAACCACCAGATTCTTTCCCAATTAAGGATATCCACTAAATAGAGGCTTTGTGGATTCCAAGGGTTGACTCGCGGCTACAAATGAAATAATTATCTGTCACAGCTGGATTCGAAATGGGATCACACCGTAGTAGCACACCGCTTTACTAACTGAGCTACCCCACCCTCCTTATTCAATATTACTATAGATAATAAGAAATAAAGGTGGAAAAGTAAGTAAGTAATGATAACAATACAAAATAAAATAAAATAGTTAGATAAAAAATAAAATAAATTAACCTACATCATTGAATTAAGGTGGTCTGGACAACTGAAGAAAGTAAAAAAATTAACATTACATTAAAAAAAATACCACTATATTAAGGCTTAAAAATAATCATAATTCCAAGTAGAGTTTGGAAGGAAGTAATGATGTAAATTATACAAAGACAAGGTCAGGATCTGTTTGGAATTCATTACACTATTGTCAAAAATAATATTTTAAACTATTTTTCATGTTTGTATTCACAAAAAATTGTTTATAACTATTGGTAGTAACTACGTATGTTTCGATTTCTTATTTTCGAATATAATTAGGTCTTTACTCAATCTCCGGATACTTCAAAGCTTAAATACCAAAGATATTTTTCCTTATGTGGACACTAAAGTCTTGAGCAAACACACGAGAAAAGGCTCTTACGCGGGTATTCTTTAGAGAGCATTTGCTCTATATTCATGGTTATGTATAAAAAAAACAAATATAAAGTAGATCAAAAAATCTATTGATTTTTATTTGAAAAATCAATAGTTAATTTTTTTTGTAATAATCTTTTTTCCTAATCTACTTGGAAAAAAATTAATTACCACTAACTCAAATTTTTATGATTTACGTTTTTATTTTGGTACTATCTAAAATATATCAACACCAGATATTTTATTAGTTGTCATTTGCTGGTAAAATAAAGGAATTAAATTTAATAATGAACCATTTTAAACAGATTTCTAGCGTTTTTCTTTAAATCTTGATTTTTTCTACACCACAACCACCTTATTTTGCAAATGTGTTGGAAATATAAAATTAACTAATTCAAACTATTTTTTAATATACTTATGTTCTACTAATTTCATAGTTCAGTATTGTCTTTGTCAAGACTGTCAATACTAAATAAAATTGTGCAAAAGACACTGTAATTCTCAAATATTTTACTCACTTTCAATTTAAATAAGGTAACAATGATAATAAAATATGGCTCATTTAACTAAGTCACACACTAACTTATAGTTAATTAATCATTAACTAGTAACCTAAAATATAAATCCATGATACGACACTAAATTTTTATGTTTTAAGCAAACTATAACTTAGAGTATTACAGTTTATAATATAATTATAATATATATTATGCATTTCATATTTTTTTACACAATGTAGTGTTCGTTTTTATGAGATTATTATTTTTTTCTTTTCCTGTCCTCAGTAATACCTGGTGATCAAAAAATCTGCTAAAGTGGCATGGACGTTTAAAAAAAAATATTTTCTGCAGTTAATCTACGTTGTTCTGTCTGGTCTACTACGTCTTCAATTAATTTATACTCATAATTTGGACTGTACTTGAATGATCTACAAACGATTATGAAATGAATAATTTAATTTATTAATTTAACTAATTGTAAAAGTTCTATATTTCTTATTTTTATTTTGTAGTATGGGAATTTTAAATAAGTGAATTCTTAATAAAATAAAGATAATTATTCACCAATGAAATTGAAATATTAATAAAAACTTTTTTTTGGTAGTTAATTTAAAGGGAAATGATAAATGGGAATTCTAATGTCATTTATAACCTTAATTTAAATAGATTAAGAAAAAACATGGAACTAGCATTCTAAGTATTCTATATCTATATGCAATTTTAAAACTTTTTATTCAGCTTATGGTTAATATGATAAAACTTGGGCTCTATTTCCACTAATCAGCTTAATTCATCACCATAAAATTACTAAACCGATTCAAGTAATATGAATATGAATCATGCGGAGTTGCTAAATAAGTTTCAATAAATAATATACCATTTTTTTCAAGTGAAATCCTCATAGATTGCACTAAAATACTCTTTTTGGATTCAATACTTGTATGAATGTGATAGTGATGATTATCAAATTAATTTTATGGTAAAGTTTTTAAAAATATTCAAAAGGAAAAAAAAAAGTGAACTATCAGTTATTTAGTTATACTCAATTTAATGAAATCGATAGATGAGAAAAAATAAAATTTTGGCCAGTTATTAATTTTAAAATGTTAGCTGGAAAATAATAAATTAAAAGCATAGGGTTTAGCGCACTTGGTCTGCCTCCACTGGCTCATTACCAGTGATGCGGCGAGAGGGATGCGCTGGGATCATATGAGCTCTACTGTACCCCTCACACGTAGTGAATAGAGTGGCTCAGGGATCCTCAGGTCAATTGTTTAAATATTGTATATAGAAGTGTAAATGTGACTAAAGATTCTTTTTTTTATGATTAATTAATTTTATTTATTTATTTTTTCACGCACATAGTTTGATTATGTTCATTTTCTTTATTAATTAGTTTAAAATATTTAAAAAAAGCATAACTTTTAACTATTTTTAACTATGCAATTGACAATTATTTGCCTTATGTATAAAAAATGTTGGATAGTGTCGAAATTAAAAATAGGAAAAGAATTTTACAATGTTTTGTAACAAAAGTATTTAAAATTGTAATCAACATAATGTGTTAGTGTTAGATATTCAATTTATTATGAATAGTATTAAAATGTCATAAGAGACGAAATATAACTAATATAACTTCATAGTTAAATAATAATTTTCAGTAAATATATTAAGTGTTAGTTATAAATATGTTCCTATATGTTTCTTCACCTGTTTAGATTATTATTAGTCGAAAATACTGAAATATTTTAGCTGATGTTACTTGTTTTTAGATTAATATTTCATTCACAAAACCCTGTGAATAATACATTTATTCACATGAAACAATACGTAGCTGAACTAGAAACATCGTATTTAGGAATAATTGAATGGTACTACCAACGCGGAGTACGAAACGTCACTTTATAATTGATGATTCTAAATGTGACCCGTATACCTACATTTATTTCCCCATTCGCAGACAATCGATATAGGACGAAAGCCGGTCCTACAAGATGGAATTGGTTCGGATATTTCCGTGCGACGGAATTGAAATATCAAAGCAATACATTACTTTCTGCTTTCAGATGACGTCAGTAGTGATTGCTGACTAATATTTCATTCCAGGCTGGTTCCAGCCACTCCACTTCTCCAGGCGGAGATTATTCCAGATATTGCTCCAAGGCTGGGCCTATTTACCATTCCCTGGAGATTCCAGTTGCCTTTATTTGGCCTAAGTCAATAGGGCATCGTCGGTCTTACATCTATGAGGTCGTGAGTTCCCTTTGTGCCCTATTGGGGAAGCACAACGTATATCACAATGTAGGGAATTGAATGCTTGTTTTATTGAGATTCACTGAAATTGAAAAAAAAAAAGTTGAAATTGGTTTCAACCATTATAATAATGAATGTTCATTGAATGTAGTAGAGCATACGTTTATTGTTAGCTTAATTACACATAATGATATTAAAGAAATCATTCATTCAATTTATGTAATCACAGACTAAAAACATGAGTATCTGGTTCTCCACATTTTTTAATTCAAATATATATATTATTAAAATGGAATTAATTTGCTCTGATATATACTTCAACTATCTGACACTAATTATTTGATGAGTGTCAGGCACACCGTGTTCAAACTAAAAGTAGTTTTTATTTTGGACGTTCTAGTGGTGTCGCAAGGTGGTCAAGAATAAAACGACTTAGGTTTCGTATAGAACGTTTATTCTCGAAAATTAATTAGTTTTCAGGTTCTAAGTGAAAAAAATATATGCTCAATGGTAGGTGATGATGAAAATTACCACTTTGAAATTTGGATTCAGCATCCCAATAAGCATTTAAATTCATTGAGAAAAATACTTCTTTAATTTTTTCTTCTGAAAAAAGAAGCCATTTGTTTACTGACTTAAAATAGATATATTTTTATTATAGCAAATATTTAATTATTTATTTTTAATCTGTTATTTATGTAAGTAAAGTAGCTAAATTTAACCATATCATTAAAAAAGTATGTCTGCAGTGCAGTTCAGAAACAAACTTCATTCAAAGAAAAGTAAAATTTGCGTTTACACACGACATTGGCTCCCATAGTTGCTTCCATAGCTTTAACCTTTCAACCTGAAAAGAGCCTTAAGGATATAATAAAATTTGGATATACAATCGTTTATGAAAAAATACCATAATACCATCATGAATCAGGTTAAAAAAATTTAAATCATTACTATTAATAAAATACTATTAAATAAAAAAGTTCTAAGTAAAATTAATATGTTAGTAGTTCAGAAATTTTCAATACATACTTTTTTAAATATTAAAAGATCTGATGGAATATTATCTTAAAAAAATGAATAAATAAAAATTGTAAATCTTATAAATGAGAAGTGATAAAGGTTGGTTTAATTAATAGATTATACAAACGTATATATAATTTTTGTTTTTTTAATAATGTTAGATAGAAATAAAAAATATTAAATTATCAATATAACTGATACTGAGTAAACATGAAATATATTTAGCACTAGACATTGTTGATGACAGAGTCCGAATATTGTGATGTTAGGTTTTGTTAATAAAAGCTTACTGACATATAATTTAATATTTAAATAGATGAAGTAAATGAAATAAGAGCATAAATAATTTTAAGTAGATTTTTTAAGAGATCAAAATTGAATGTTGTGATATTAATTGACAAATATAAATGTTTTAAAACATGAATGGAATTGGACTTGGGCAGAAGAAAAAAATACAAAAATTATTGTGATAAGTAAAATTTAAGTATAATATATGAATATTTTATAGTCATATTGATGGCCTTAGGGCCAAAACACTAGAGAATAAAAATGATAGTGAGACAAAGGGATAAAAAGATAGCTGTGCTTTAAATTAAAATAAAGTTGCTGTAAAGTATTCATACTAATGCCGATGAAAGAGTATTAAAAAAAAAATAAAACAAATAATACTCAGGTATTATTTATATAATAATAATAATAGCAGCTATAAGAATAACTTTTTCTGTTTTTAATAAGGATAGGATATAGCATTACTAATCTTGCGTAGGTTTGAATTATTTTGATGTTATGGTGATTCCAGGTAAGGCGGCGATTGTCGTGAATTCCCAGGTACTGGCAGCGTTCCAATCACCTCCTTGCACAACCGCTAGTCTAGTAACAGTGCTTAAATATATATTATATCACTTCAGATATAATCTGATACATACAATTTCACAATTGTTATCCAACACAATTCTGACCCATCATGAAACAGTTGATTGTAAACAAGTGTCTTACCAGACCTTCCTGAAAAAATTGCTAACCGGCAATATTAGGAAGAGAAAGCAAAGGGGAAGAGGGGTGATCCTATGGAAGACAGGAGATAGAAGCCTAACAAGCAGCTAAATATAGCAGTCTCCCTCCTGAAGGAACACTTTAAATACTTCAGTATTTCCGTTCGCAGGCTGACTCACACTTCGAGGTTTGTGGCTTTGCTAACTCCAAAGCCGGCTTTGTCTCCACTCGGAAAGCACTAATTCCAAAGTGGATCTTCTCGCAGCATAACCGAAAATTGGTAGAAATATTAACTGTACATTGGTCTATCGAGGCAAAACAATACATATCCTACCTTTATTAACTCATCTATCTATCCAATTGATTTATTGCTACTTAATGTTTTTTTCCCATTTTTTCTCTTATCCGAAATTGAGCATCATATTATGGGTTATATTTAATGTATTTGTCTTAAAAACGTATTTACATTAAAAAAAACAAAATAGGTTATACATAATATGAAACCAGTTCTGCCTGTTTCATATTGATAATACAAAAATAATATTATTGAAAAATTCGGTGCGGTAGGCGCATCACACAACTTTCACTAATTTAAGTTGAAATCATTTTTCGCTCATTTCAGATCAAATATTGCTTTATTATTTACTCTGGCAATACGTTTCCGTACTAATTTTTCAATAAGCCATTCAGTTGACGGACTGAGTAACTTTAATTTCAACAGTAGTTAGAAAAATAATTTCAATACTGTAACTCGTTGCAAAATTTTAACATCTTTCTTTTGCAAAGGAATGTGAGAAATATAAAAATATAATAGTTTACTGATACTCAATTCTGCTCTTAATTATTTATTCGATCACTTTTTGGATTCTGAACATCTCATTCCACTACCCAGCAATAGAATCGTGTATTGGACGTTGTCTCGTCTTCATTGGAGCGCTGAATGTACTACGCGAAAGTCTTTTTCGATGTTGAACAGGCTTCTGATCGAGTTTGGCACTCGGGACTGTTTTAAAAACTCCGCTAATTTCTACCTCCTACATACTTTCTCATTATCCATTCCTTTCTGACTGATAGATTATTTAAAGCAAACGATGGTTCCTATTCATCCCAATTCTCTTAGTTCGCTGGTGCTCCTCAAGATAGTTTCCTCGGCTCTATACTCTACACACTATACACTGCTGACATCGCAACCAATCATAACACTAACCTCACCACTTACGCTGATGGCAAATGTGTGCTTGCAGTCAATAATAACCCTTTTATTGCACTCCAAACTCTCTAGTCCCATATCGCAAACTTCGATGAATGGTACCGTAATTGGAGGATAAAAATAAGTTCCATCAAATCTCCTTTATCCTTCGTTAGAAACCTACTGACAGCCCTACACTATTCTTTAATAATGTTACTCTTACCCCCTGTAGAACAGATCCGCAATCTTGGACTGGATTTAGCTAAACGACTAACCAGGAATCTTCATACAAGACTGAAAAGACAGGAAAGTGCACGTTGATTTGGAATATTAGAATATAAAGGTTTAAACTTCCATTCTTTACAAAAAAATTATCTACATGATAATTATAAGGCCTATCTGGACATACAGAGTTGAGCTTTGAGGTGGTGGAACTTCGAAATCCTCTCGTATCCAAAATCCTCGATGCTCCATACTTTGTCACATATAAAATCATTCGTAAAGACCTTAATATCCTATATGTAACCGATCTAGCCCGAACCAGATAACAATCCTTCCATTATACCCAACAAAACCCTCTAGTTTCTAACCATGATTCTTATTCTATTCCTGACAATCCTCCGAGGCGCCTAAAAAGCCTCGAGAACGTCAGATATAGAAATATGATTAGAATGCTATCAATGGGTAGTTTCTGTTGATGCCTGTATCACTCTATGTTTTTGTGTAAATGGAAATGACTACTTATTCAAAGTTAAATGGTTATATAATTAATATTTAAAATAGTAATAATGATTTTATGGATTTAGTCATCTTGTCAATTGAAAACCTCATATATGGGTCAAGTAAAAACAAATAACTATTTCGTAACCATAGTGACATGAAAACAGTTATGAAACTGGTGAAACGAAAAAACGCAATGAGCATGCACCAGCTAGTTTACAGTCAAAACTGATATTACAGTAGACCATTTATTTCTGTATTTTTCATCATTCTCTACCAGTTTCAACGACTTTCTACGTTACATATTATTTTTTCTAGAATCTTTACCTTTCCAATCTCCCAATGAGTAATACATTTTTTTTTTCGAACCCTCCTGTAATGATTTTAATGGGTATTTGGTACGTACATATAGGAGGTATGCTATATGTATAGCTGGATGTGAAGGATATCTTGGATTGCCTTTTGGCATTATAAGGGTAGGTGAGGGGTCCAATGAAGGTTGTAAAATTGGTTGGCTTATTTTATCTTATTTGGAACGGGGAGAATGAGTAATACAAGGTTTGAGCTGGATCTTTAGTGGAGGAAGGAGAATCCACTCAAACGAGAAGTTGTACCTAGTGTTTAAAAACCGGATTTAGTCTTAGTTGTAATAGGACGTTAAATTAGAAACCCTCCTTGTCTTGTAGTAGGTGTGCTCAGTGAAAGTTTATAAAATAATGTAAACGTCGGAAAAAAAACACCATATAAATCTTTGCTTTTAAGGAATCTAGGGGGTACCTCCAGTCTACCTAATGGTGGATCTCTTTTTCTCCATTGGTGAGGATTTGCAGAGGAGGCTGAGGAAATTGAATTTTTTGGAAAAAGGTAGTATTCTGTGTCAGTCCTGAATAGTGGGTTTGTACATCATACAATTCTTAATGTCTATGATTGCTATTTTTAGTTTATTGGATATATTAAGTATTTTTCCCATTTGATATATTGAGAATCAATCCTATAATAAGAAATTTGAGTTTTGAGAAATCTAAATAATATAAATTATTCTAAAACGGAAAAACATATCCAGGTTTCTTTAAAAAATTAAAAATACTTTTAACAATATTTAATAAACTGTATCAAAAGGAAAAGGAAGTGGAATGCTTAAAAAAAACTGAAGTGAAAAAATAAAACCGTGACTGTTTTTCGTTTCCTTTGAAGTGAAAAGAATTTCAGAAAAGCCGCAACTTCATTAGGCGAGTATCGCAATCATGGCAGTAATACTCTCACAGCTTAGTCGCAAAACGAGGTTTTTATTATAATTTTCTTGTTTCACAACGTCACTCCATTTTCAAGTATAAAAAGTGTTGTCTTTCAAAGCCAAAGCCTTGATATTTCTAAGCTTTGAAATTAAAAAAGGTTGAAATAAGGTGAAAAAGGCCAGCGATGTTTTGAAAACTTTCTTGTAGGAATAAAAAGAAAATAGGAAAAAAAAATAATGCCGAATGAGGATATATAAAACATCCCAACATATATGTTTTAAATAATCATATTAAAAAATACTTTCCTCATAATTATTCAAATTGTACGAGCGTATAGAGTGGGTTACGGAATGTGGGTGTATGGTAATCACGAATGAAATGTTTCCTGTTATGGTCCATTCCTCCAACATAGCATTGTTGTAATTGTTGGAATAAGGATAATCAAGGATTTCAAGGCCAGCATTTTCGCAGTTTTATTGCTAACCCACATAATTCCACCTTTTTAAATATTGTCGAATTTCCGAAGACGACGCCCACTGCTAAGACACACCGCGGCATGCATCATCCAACTCAGCAGTAATTCAGAATGTATTAGGTAATAATTAATAATGTAAACAATATTTTATGGCCAACCATTTATCTGAATTATTCAATCATTTGATGGTAATCAGATAATCAATGCAAATAAATACTTAGTTCCTTTATATACTTTATTTACTATTATTTAAACACAAAAAGGCTTTGGAAAGGAATTAAATAATAATAATTATAATACTTCTTCAGGACTCAATTTTAATTAACTTATTTTTGGATAATTGCCTTCAGCAATTAACATAACCCGAACGACAGTATATATAACAGAATGATATTTATAAAATAAATTTCCACCTAAGAATATTAGTAAATAAAATACCAAAACAATTCCTAAAAAAAGAAATAGGAATCTAAACAGATTTTATTAATGTTTTAAAATCAACATTGGACCGTATATTACAGTAGGTAATCATTATGTAAATTCAAAGTAGTCGAGTTCATTACAGAATCAGGGGCGACCGATCAAACATTTACGAATATTCTCCATTTGGTAAATAGAAGACATAAAGTTAGCTACACACAGATGGCAATGTGATTAAATTGGTAACTAGAATTCAAAATTCTATTTTTGAAACGTTAGGAATAGATATAGAAATATTTTAATATAGTAAATCTTACTATTATTAGTTTGGGGTCTTAAAATTATATAAAAGATCTTTTAAATTCTTTAAAAAAAATTAGCTCATAAAAGTTTTAGGTAGACAATTGAAGATAGAGAAGTTTACAAATTTAATCCACGGGAATTCAATATAATGTAATAATAATAATACTACTAATATTTTTGTACTAAACAATGTTTAAAATATATATATATAGAATATGAAATACATATCAAAGTAGGCATACATAACAACGATTATAAACACATAAGATTTTTTGATATGTATGGTACAGTTAGTAACATTTTAATTAATGTCTAAATTAAGTGATAAATAAAATCGAAAGATGCTATGAAAAATCATCGATCAATGAAGGTTCCAGTATCCACTAGTCATTCCCTACTCTGAAGGTTCTTTGCAAAAAGGAAGAACGCCGCAGTTCTCACTAGAAATTTACAGCTTTGTGTTCAACAGGTTAATAAATAAAGAACCAACAATCCCTTCTTGCTCTACAGAACCTCAGATATATTAACTGTGGACTTTTAAGATTTCCCAGCAACTCTCATCTTTAGTGCTTTTTCTTTACTACTGTTGATTTTTGTATTGGTTTAATTTAAATAATAAAAATATACATGGAAGTCAATTATCGTCTATCCTAACGCAATTCTAACGTCATGTATATCAAAATGAGGTACATAAAATTTTAATATGATCCTTAAAATTGATTTAATTACATATTAAATTAATATGGATCGCATAAACGATTGAGAAGATGTTTGCGCAAAGAAAGTGAATTGGCTTAAATGAACTCTTATCAGAGTGTTTGTTCAGAACATCGATGGTTAGATTCCCTGCAGAGACAGCTAATGTTCATTTCGCGGCGGTTCTCTGGAACTCCCTATCCCCCTCTGGAACTACATAGTTCGTTAATAGAAGACATAGTGGAAAAAACATTATCAACTATGTTAAAATAAATGTTATGAATTTTTGAAAAGTTGTAGCTGAAAGCAGCTTTATTAGGCTAAGATGTCTCATTGATGTAAGATGACCAAACACAAATGTATGTATGTATGAACTTATATATTTTAATTATAAGACATATCACTACAAGTACAAAGAGTTACTGGTTCTTAACAGATTGTAAATTACAAAACTATAACATAAACCTGTCCCTTTACTTGACATATTCGAAACTATACACATCAAGAAAGTTGGTCAGGATGGGCCTGGACATGTGCGAGATCTGACGGATTGAATTTTTATACTTTCCAAATACTAATTTATCAGAAAACTGGAAAAAAAATAAATCAACTAAAATGATATTTACAACATTTTATTTTCGAGGCATGGAAAAACTTTGATCTTCATTTACAGATTATGTTGTGAAGTATCCGTCTTATTGATAACCTTAAACACGAGCTGTGAATGTGATAAGAAATTCTATATAGCGGAAATATATGGGAAGAACAAATCTAAATGTAATACACCAATGTAATCAATTAGCATTTTGTTATTTATAGATAAATTAATTCAAGGAGGTGACGGTTTTGATAACGATTTGAAATGAAGTTTATGATTATATTTACCGACGTTTTGGCCTACATTTTAATATGAAACACGGTAATGTGAAAAACGGTATATGAAAACCAGATATCGTTATAAAAAAATCAAAATAATGAACATGCACAGCGTAAATATTAAAACTTTAATTATAAAGAAACGGTCCGGGCTGCCGTAAAAAGAGAAACAATTCAGAAATTGTTTCATCTATTTTTTTCTCATACATCGTATCTCTATGCAACAGGAGTTTATTTAAAAATTATACATTCTCTGAGCGAAACCGCATACTATATGTATGTAATGTGCAGTTAATATTGACAGATGTTTTTACTATTATATATAGTATAATTTATAATATTAATAATATTTAAAAATAAAATAAAAGAACAAAAAAAATCAAATATTCTTATAACAAGAAATACCTATAATCTTATTATATGTACCATATGAAATAAATAATTCTCAACGATATAATAAGAAAAATAAATAAATATGTGTGCTCATAACTAAAATAGTGAATTCAATGAATAAATTTGGGGTATGCATTTAAGCAATCAGCTCCCATATACATAGATAACTGGGTGTATAATAATTAAAAATGTATGATAAACCTGTTTAACCAAAAATAAAACAAAATTTATCTAGAATGAATAAAATGATAAAATTAAACTGAGGTTTGGAGAAAAAACAACTAATTAATTAAAAGAAACAATTAAAAGTACATTAATAATAAAAAATAAATACAGTAAGTAAGAATAAAATATTATACTAGGATAAAACATTAAAAAAATATCATAAATTCAGTTTATGTTTTAATACTCACTTTCGCCTATGTATTAATACTATTGTTATAATTCGTCGTTGTAGGCTTTTATCAGAGCTAAAATAAAAAGATACAGAGTAGATAAAAATATTTTTAAGAGTATGAAAGTGACTATTTTATTTGAAATTAATTATGTAAATAAAATAGATATATAAACTTTTACAACAGTTTGATTTAAATGTCACTTTTATACATTTAAATTATCTTTACCTGCGGTGTATCTTATTTATCTATGTATCTGCAATGAGGGTGGAAACGTCAGCTATTAATAAATAGTTTTCAACATCAAGTTATTAATTGTTTTTGTTGACCTCAACGCGATCCATTCATGATTAATGTTTAAATATTTATACTGTGTATGTTCATAATATTAAATTCCTTGTAACTTCATTTTGTATTAATAGGCCCAACCAAAGCGTACACCGACTCGTCGGTACATATAAAAACATACACGTTTGCTGTATGTTTCATTTCAGACCGGTGCCAAAACTGCCACATCGTTGATTTAATTCATCCTTACGAATTTGTTCCTCTTTGGGGAAACATTCGAACGTAAGTATCATGCAATGTTTGTTCCTATCGGGTACAATAATCAACTCGAAATAAATTAAAGCTTCGAAGGAAAGGAATGGCAAAGAAATGTGAAGTATTTTCAGAAACTATTTTGGGCTGGGACTAAGCGAAGGTATTATCTGCCGCTGGCCACGGGTGTTGAACAGTCTGACGACCCCCCCGGACTAAATATATCCAAAGATATTTAGGAGTGCTGATTTTATTTGGGGTTATATCAAATTAGACAATGCTATATTATTTTATATTTGGATGATAAAAAAATCGTTTCTTTATTATTTTATATTCGTATTTCATGGGATAGATTTTATAACCTAGATCTATCAATTTTTACACATACAACCAAGGCATAGCGTACTTATACATCACTATTAGATATAGATTACCTCTGCGGGAACTCTCGTATTAGGTATGTTTCCATCTTTTCTTTAATTATACGAACTATAACCGATGTCATGGTTATTCGTATAAAAAATATTGTTAAGAATATCTATTCAACAGACACAAGTAGTAAAGCTGTATACTTTATAATAACTATCTTGGAGTAACAGTGTAATTACGTTGTTAAACTTTAAAGTCTCACTTCAATTTTACAGTCTAAGATTTAGTAATTCGCTGGAATATAGTAACGAATTGTACTCGCTGAGACCTCATAGTAAGGCTGAACATGAACGGATGTTATAGGCAGGCTACGAATTTTCCGTAGGATGAGTAATTCGTTTCAAAATGTTATATATTCAGATATGGACAGATTAAAAGTTTTTTTCAATATTTTAAGATCAAATTATTCTGAACATTGTGTAATTTGAGCAATAAAATAATAGGATTAAGTCTTTAGCACAAAATATTGTTATACAAGAACAGACTGACATACAACACATTTGATACATACATTTTCAGTATCTTGAGCTCTAATTGTTTTCAAAACATTCTCGGTTTCTTGTTGAATAATTTGACCAATTAAAAATAAAAATTGACAGAGCCTTTTACTCAAAAGTCGCACAAAAAAATAATTCATCTAACATTATGTTCTGTTGCACAAAGTATAACAAATGAAGGTTACTTTGAGAAGATTTAAGGGATGGAATGTGGTCATGATTTCTTATCAATTTTGTGTGAAATTACCTCAGTGCACGAATCGAAATATTAAGAAAATTGTATTGTTAATCCCAGTTCTCTTTAATTATAGTTTTTTAAAAGCATTTATGTGTAGCAGAGTTAAGTTATTTTTTTTTTATTTATTTTTTTTTTTTTTAAGGTTTCCTTGATAATGGTCTCAGATTTCAAGAAACAAAAAAGAAATTTAGTAGATAAGACCACTAAAAGTTAAATTACCTATATCAAACTAAGAATTAATCTATAATATATCAATAAATTAATATTCTTTCATATTCAGGTAAATTGATATGTTATACTTGTTTTATGTAAATAAGGAATGGATTTTAGTGATTATTTTGGCGCAAAATACAGGTACTTCGAATGTATTGAACCTCTTAATATTAATTAAATATGGTTTTGTCTGACAACTAGGTTGGTACCCGACCCGGCGAATTGACGATTAACACTAGTCCACACACAGAGACCTTTAAAGAAGTAATTGATACAAGGTGGTTCGGAGTCGTAAAGGGCTAATTTAATTAATTAGACCAGGTGCAGTCGGTCATGAGGAAAACGGCCTAGGGTAAGCCTCAGAGTGTCAGGGATGATTCAAATCGCCTGACTTTATGACCTATCCTTCGTGGGCGGAGCCACCAAAGGCCAATCAGAAGGAAGAAAGAGTAGGATAAAGGCCACAACAACAAAAATGGGGGATGGCCTGACGGGTCTATTAGAAGGAGACTGATTTAAGGTCCTCCGATTTTAGGAGGGAAGAAGGTAACATTAAATAATTTAATAGTCAGAAATCTTAGACATCAGGACTTGGAAGCCAGAGAATGAAGAGATGGCAGCCAACCACATCAATGATTGAATTCCACCACCGACCACGGCATGTGCATAAGCACCATTTCCGTTCAACCAGCTATATGATATAAATATATTTTATGGCGAATCATCTATCTGAATCATTTCACTCAATTATTGATTTTATTATAATATATATTCGATGGTAATAATATTGTATAAAATATCTTATTTCTAACTGGCAAACACCCTAAGCCTTTGGAAAATTAATCTAATTATAATAGTTTTTTTATGACTCAAATAATTATAATTAATATAAATAATTTTAGATAATTGCTTTCATTGACTATTCTGGCATCCCAGATATAACAGGTATTAATAAATAGCATATTATTTGTACGCAAAACAGGCGTCTCTGTCCGAAATAATTAATACAGATTATTAAACAAGAATTTTTTTTTAATTGGAAAGAATGTGGGGGATAATAAAACAAATCCCGAATAATTTAGAATTTTATGTGAAATCAAACATTACGCTATTTAACCTCTTGGAATACCCTTTGGAATGGTTTTATTGAAGACGATATATTAATTTTTTAATTGATATTACTTTTTAAAGAACATTTTATCTTGTCTACTAGTTCGATTATTGGTGAATACCATGAATTTATGGTGTCAGTATGAAGAAACAGTAGTCAAATACCTCTGTCTTTAAAAGGTAATTTTTGTTTTTGTAAAGCTGGTAGAAAGAGCCAAACTCCTGACAAGAACCTTTCCTTTATTCCGTGAATAACGGAAAAGCTTCTACTTGCCTTCAAGAACTGAAACTAAGGTTGGTATAAATTATGTAGGACAGACCACTAGAACACTATACAGCTTCAGACGCCATTCACCCAAGCTAAGAACCAATTTACTGGGTATCTTTTATCTTAAACAACACAATAGTATTTTGTTTTTTAATTATGAAATACAAATCGAAAAAATGAGATTTTAAAAATAAACACAATGTATAAACTCGGAGTTCTGTAAAAATAGGCGAATCCATCAATTTTCAAGTGGAAATATTTGAAAAATAATTTTATGTATATTATATGTGCATATTTCAATCACAATGTGTTAATAATTTCTCATACTACACATATTAATCGGCCTAACAGAGATTATATTATTATTTATTAGGGTTAAAAAATTAATGTGAACCTCAGAATGATTATTAACCATTCAAATTTCAAAAAATAAATAAATTAATAATTTATATGAATACTGACGCACTTTAGTGTATTGAATTGATTAAATTTAATTCGTGAATAGTCAATGCATTTTTTTATTACTGGCAACTGACACCAAGGGGGATGTATATTTTTTATTTATAAAGATATTTTAATATTGCATTAAAAATTCATCAGTAGTCAATTCGTAATTATATCTAGTGATGCTAATATGTGATGCATGTTTCAGTAATTAATTTTCACCCGGGTCATCCTTCAATAATTCCTGAATACTGTGTAGTATTGGTTTTGCATGTATGTAATAATATATATCATTGCCATCCTAATATGCAAAGTGTCGGGTTCTAATATGTTAAAAATATCAAAGAGAATATAATTTTTTTTTCCCGAAATTTAACATAAAGTGAGGTAAATTTTTAAAACTTTATTTCAACAATAACAGTTTTTAAATCAAGAATCTGTATAACTGCGTTATTTATTTTTATTATCCAGAGGTTCTTTCCCTTCATCAAAATTCATGATACCTTTATTGATTTCTTGTTTCCTAGTACGCAAAGTGTTCAAGGCTCGATTGCTGCTCCATTTTTCAGGAATCTCGATATTAAACTTGAGGTTAAAAAAAATACTTCAAGCAAAATATACTTCATTCACCATTACTAAAACCTACCAAGTTTCATTTTAAAATTCTCATAAATCTCGAATAATAGGAGGCTGTAAATCGATTCTTAAACATCCCATGTATATATATA
>NW_027115101.1:413778-423184 GCF_000696795.3 Halyomorpha halys
AATATATATTACGACGTTAAAAATGTTTACAATGTTACAACAAATAAATTCGATTTTTCTAAACTTTTTACCATCACAAATTTTGAACTATTGAACCGCCCAATGTCAGCTTATCGAAGATAATGAAATGCCTGGCTATGAAAAAGAATTCTTATGATGCAGATTCTCAATAATGCTGACGGATTCAAATGGTATCATTAATCTATCATGGACGCCGTGGATAGCCGAGAGTGTTGAGGCACAAATCCAGCACTCTCACATCAGAAACGATGCCAGTTCGAAACCTTTCTGACCAGGTTGATTATATGGGCTACCTGCAGCCGAGGGAGTTGAGGCGTCTACATGGTTATTGCAGCAGTGCCGGTTCGATTGACTTTTATTTCGTGGCAGTTCGACGGGATGAAAATTCTCCTACGGTGATTGTCGTTGGAATAGCGTATTGTCCTGTAAATAATCCCCCGAATGTCAACAATGGCGAGACAGGGGGTAAAAGAAAAATAAATTTCATTTCGAATGAAGGAGAGGGGTTTCAGTTCTTCGTAAGGAAGCACTGTTTCTTGAAAAATGGTTGATTTGTTCTTAATCATGTACAACCATCAGATTCTTCTCTAATTACGGGTACCCACTTTATAAAGTGGACTCTTACATTTTTACATGATATGAGTTCAGACCGGCGTGAACCAGGTTGGTTTCTATCTTTTTTATTTTTATTCGAATTACTACGAAAGAACAATGTACATCAATCATTTGAATTTTTAAAAAACTATTTGGGCAGAATAGTGCGTATTTATAGCAGCTATTTAGAATTTATTTATGTAATAAATTATTACAAATAGTATTATTTATTTTCTTATAATCATTTGTATTTTAATTTTTGTCTCTTTTGTTAAACTTTTAGAGCAAAGGGTTCTAGGTTATATTTAGCTTCGTAAAAGCACTAATTAATTAGGTTATATGAGTATTTTACAACCTTTTTCTGATGCTGTATAACTATGTGTTTAAAGCTGTTTTTTACAGCAAAAACTTTTCCTTATAAGTCAAATTATTTCATTTGTTGTATATCTCCTATTTTCTTATTCTATCTTTTTTCTTTTTGATTATTGTTTACTTTTCTATTTAATATTTATAATTTTATTTTTTATTGTTGGTAAGGGAGTAGGGGTTTATGGTATTATATTTTCAGGTTGATCATCAAATTCTAATTATGCACTTCTAGGAAGACTTCTTTCTTTTGCTCAAGTTATTTCTTCTGAAGTAAGAATAATGATAATTATATTATGCATAATTGTTTTGGTTTATAGACATAGTTTATTGGATTGTATGTATTATCAAAATTAATGTTGATTTATATTTATGTATTATTCCTTATTGTTTTGATGATTATTTTCTTTTTTGGCTGAAACAAGTCGTTCACCTTTTAATTTTTTGAGGGTGAAAGAGAGCTTGTTATTGGATTTAAACATAAATATAGAAGAGGGGATTTTATTTTTAGTTCTTTGTCAGAATATATAAATACTATTTTTATGAGTTTATTAACAGTTATTTTATTTTCGGGTTGTTATCTTTGATCTTCATTTTTTTATAAGATAATATTAATTGTTTTTTGATTCATTTGAGGTCGTGGATTTCAGAAGGACTCCTGAACCCTCGTGGTTGACTCATCACCATAGTAACAGAATAAATAACTAGGAGTAATAGGTGGATTGGAATCTGGACCTTTGCGATAGTAGTATAACGCCTTTCTTACTGAGATATCCTTCTCCCCAAAGGAAACAATAAAATAAATCTAATTGAATATGAATATAATATAATATAATGGTAATATAACAATCCATACTTGTTCCCATATGGGGACTAACGAATGTTAGTAATTGAAAAAGTATTAATTATTATATTTTTTTTTCTAAATACTTAAATATTAAAATATAGGTTTATTAAAAGTTGGCTAATTGGTGTGAGGGTATCGTTCGTAGATATCCATATACCCACCACAGTAACGAGATAGTACCATAATAGATTCTAATGAGCACTTCAAACGTAAAACTGACATAACCCTCGTACAGTAAAGATATAGCAGGAGTGGTTAAATCTGAACTGACGGGGAACACTGGAGTAGCTAGGGCCCTCAAAGCACTACAGCGCTCTTTGGTCGAGAGCTTAGTCCACTCGAGGCTGGGGGAGGGGAAGAATTTTTTTTTTGAGTGGGTGAGCACTAGTGTCGAGAGGCTAATTTCTCAACATGTGTAATCTTCCTTCTCTTCAGGCCCAACCATAAGCTTCTCCTGATCCAGATTAGACAGCAATGCGATGCAGGATTTGGGGATAAGGCCAGCGTCTCTAGAAAGAAATACCTTAACAAGAGTATTTGAGAGAAGAAATAATCCATGGAATAGTTCTTTAAAATCGTATTTTATTTTCAAAGATATCGAATTGGAATGAAAAAAAAAACGGGATTTTGATGAATATAATGGAAAACATTTTAGTCCCCACTATGTATGCGGTTCCTCAACTTTTTAAGTTCCAAAGACATTAAATTAATAATTTTTATTTTCTTAATTATTAGATACATATTAGAAATAACAGATTCCTAAAAATAAAAAAATTGTAGAATTATGGTTATAGAGTGAAAATCGTTTATTGGTGCCTCCCTTAATTATCGACTTATATTTTAATTAATAAATTATATTTACATAGTGTATTATGCGAAACGGGATAGCTCAGTGAGTAGTTCAATTCCAGTAGATATTTATTTTTACTGTTAAATCTGTCCTGGATCAACTCAAGGTTTGGGAGATCCTCTTAGGCCTCTAAAACAGGTAATTGGGAGAAAAATCTGGTGGTTGATTTCTGACCAAAATACCATCTTGTAAAATATTTTATTTATTCATGGGTTTTGGTTGAACAGGTATATTTATTAATCTTTCACTGAAAGAGTATTTCATGCTGTTTTTACTTAAATACTACTGTATGACACACACATTTCCTGCCAAATATCATGATGAAATCTTATTTTCGAGAAGAAATATTTTGAAATAAGTCAGTACATGTAAAAGGCACGCTTAAGAGGCTTTGCACAGCACTAACTTATAGAAATAAAAAATAAATTAATAATATTTATAAAGGATTGTAAAAATAAAACTTATGGCATAATGGTTATTAAACTTCTAAAAATAATATAATATACTAAAAATTTTATTATTTATGATCATGAGTTCCCTCTTGAGGTAGAAAATATTAGTTCTAGAATAGTAATAATTATAATAGAACAGCTATTTAAGTCAATGTATAGCAGGACAATTCGTATATTGTAATGGGAGATTATAATATAAAGCTGACTCAATCTGAACGACACTGTCAGGACTGATAAACTTCTCTATGCTCAAATCACCTATTACAATATACGAATTGTCCTGCTATAAATTACCAGCGTCCCCCTTCTAATACTTCTATTGAAATCTATTTATTTAGATTTAATAGAACTTGAAACATTGCAGATCCTATCAGTATAGTAATAGAATTTACTGTGCCAAGTTTCATATAAATCTGAATGGATAGGTCCCAAATTAATATATTTATTTATTAATATTCTACTCATTTTTAAAAATATTTTTCATGTTTAATTAATATGATAGGCTTCACACATTTGAGTTATGAAGTCATCTAAAATAAAATATTTTATCTACACCTATAACTATTTCCTCAATTGGTTTTCGATACTTAATTGAATATTTTCATGAAATAATAGTATATAGATTTATAAAACATAAATTGAATAATATGCTATGTAAATTATTGTGCATTGATATCAACATTATCAGATATTAATTACTAATAAGCTGAAATTAATTAATTATAAGCTAGCCTGTATTACACTAATAATATCAATACCAAGATTATGGAGACTAACCTGAACTGGGAGCGTAGATGTTCAGGTTGAGGCAATCTTCGCTCTGGCGGTTGAGGAACGGGTCCAAGCGTCTTAGCGAAGAAGAGTTACGTTCGTAATTCACTTTCGGGATCGCCTACAAAAATATAAATACCTATTTCAAACTTAATACAACAAGAAACAAAAAAAAAAAAAAAAATGAATAAATAATAAACCTATGAAAATGTACATTTCTAAAACGAAAATTGCAAAAAAGAAATAAAAGATAGATAACAGTTAAGAAATAAATAAAATAAACAAAGGCATGAAATCTTAAAAAGATCTTTTTTATTTACAATATTACATTTAACATATTTCTATGTAATATGAGAAATATTACAGACTGGCAGACAAGAAACCATTTAGTAAACTAGTATGTAATAGATTTACCCCCCTCCCCCCAAAATGTTCTGTAAATGCTTTAAGCTACTATAAATATTTATCCTGAATGAGCTGTAGTTGTAATTTAAAAGGTAATTAAATTCCCTGCAAAATGATGAGTAGATACACCAAATACTTTATTCTATTTTATTACATTAAATTGTTATGAACAATTAATTAAAAAATAAACCATTGTTTAATAATTATCTGTTCTTTATTAATAATATACCAAGTTATAAAACATATCAGATCCAGAATATAAGGGACTATACTCGAACAATATAATTTTTTTAAAAATGAACTTTAGATACAGGTTATGTTTTGCATAGAAATCTCTTTAAGTTTTTTCTCTATCACTAGTACATCACTCATTCACTCTATTAGTTTGATCTAATACTGACTGGCTGAGTATGCATTAATAGGGTATCATTTAAATTATGCCTTATTAGACATGTTTTCAAATGACTTCCTTCGGTGAAAATAATCATAATAAATAATAATTGGAAAATACACCTTAACATTCAAGTTAAAAGAAAATACCGTAAAGACGAACTCTTGAGGAAAATAATATACCCAAATTTATTAATATGTTTAGCATATTTTCGCACATTAAAAATAGTCAATATGTCATTATATATTTTATACTATTGTTTAATGAGATTATCGACATGCATTAAAATCAATCATGACTCGGCTCTGCTGTTACTAGAAAATTTAGTGATTTAGATTTATATTCATTGGTTCTGGTCGTGCTAAAAAATAATCTAGAGTGAAAATGTAATAATTATAGAAATCGTGCATACGATTTTTTTTCTGGCACGGTATGTTTATATAGATTCATTGATAGAAGTGAAATTTATTTTTTATTACAAATAATTAGTTTCACGTGACTGTAATTTAAATCGTTAGTATTTTTTTTTATTGAATGTAGATGAACATTCTCATCCTTTAGGCAAACCTTTCCTTAAATCTTGACTTACTATTGACTCACTTTAATATAAAATCTGAGTGCCTATTCTTTAAGTAAGTAACTTCTTCCGTCTTCTAGAGACTTGAGATTTCTAGATTTAATTGGCTCAATATTTGGTACTCAACTTATTTTACCTCTTCACAAAGAATATGGTTTCCTGCATGCGTTTCTTCTATGGTCTATCATGCGAAAATGTTTGTTCACATTTTATCAATTATATACAATATAACTATTGTTTATATAAATAAATTATTTAAAATATTTGTATTAAATCTTATTTATTAATCATGTAAAATGATGATGTTTGATTCGTCAATTCTTTTAGTGTAATCGTGAGTGTTTATTTTTCTCTCACATTAGTTTTGTTGTTTATGTCAGTTGAATTTATCATGTAATTTAATTATTTATCTTATGACCAGTGATTATGAATAGACACTTAATCTCTGAACTTTTGCGAAAAGGTTTACATTTTGATTGCGTTGTAATTTTTCGGAATCTTCTTAAAGCCTAATTTGAACGTTTTTTTTTTTCAGTTTTGGTCTTGTTATTTTTAAGTTTGAAATTACTACTTGGAAATCCTGTCCAATAAGCATTTACCCGAAAATAATTTTCTAATAATCACCTTAAGATTAAGATTTCTTAACAAATATTGAGTGTTTTGTGAAATAAAAATCGACTTAACGTTGAAACATTTTACAACAGAACTAGAAGCTAAGCCATGGCAAATATCCTCGTGTTATAACGAATTTGTTCAAAAAGTTTAGCTCGTTTTGGTGGGCGGCTAAATGAGGGTTGCCATTTAATATTTAATTCTGTAGGGGCAGTTACTCATTGCTGAAACCTCCCCTCTCCAGCGCCGAATGTTTCTCTTTCCTATAAAATATTCATGACCCTCATAATCCCGGAACTTTTTTGATTTACAGTTCTTCTGCTCTTGATTGCCAGGTCGTTTGCAGAGGCTATTCAGTTCCAGAACTCGGTTTTTTCTCCTTTTTTGGACGGAAGAAATCGGAGATGTTTGGATAAGGTCAAAGTTAAAAGAATGTAAATGTATCAGCGTTTGATTCATCCTGAAAGTTGATAGGGAAATAACAGCATCACAAACTTCATATAGTTATATGATATATAGCATATAATTATAGTATTTTGAATCAACCAGATATTATTATCTATACGAGTATCAAAAAATGAGAAATACAAAGAAAAAAGAAATCACCAAGGAACCTGTTCCGTTTTCTTAGACAACGGAACAAAAATCTTAGAGATACAATATTCAATCAAATGCAATATTTTTGTGATGACTACATCATCACCTTACGCAATGTTTTTGGTCATATTATTATAAATAATTTCGGCCTTTGCTTCGGTTGCCCTTACAACCTTCTCGAGTATCATATTAAATAGTACTGGAACCGTTATCATTCTACCATGCAAAAATAAGAAAAATATTCAAGCAGTTTAGAACACGCAATCTGATAAGTGATTTATTATTGACCCTTTGTCGTTACATTTCCTACTAGAAATAAAAGTATTAAACAAATTTTGTTTTTAATATATTCTTTAAGTGATGACTATAAAAAATTTTAAATAACAGACCACTCATACAATATTTCACCAATGAACGAATATGCACTTCTAGGCACAGATCTCAACCTTAACCAAATGAAGATTAATCTCAAAAAATGTATTGAGGCAATTTATTCTCTAATTTTATGACCAGCAAAAGTAGCACATCACGAAAATAATGTATAAAATAAATTTTGATCGGTAACACATATTGGAAATTCAAAAATCTTATCCTTTTTAAAAGCGATAATATACGCTCAAACTTGTTTGATTCTTGTTAAGACAACACCATCAGCTTACGCAAGGCTTTGGATGAACCACATGAAGGAACATACCTTTTCAATTTATTGTGTACCCAACTAAATTTTTTTGTGTACATGGTGTTCAATAATCAGCTCCAGAACCCACAGGACAATTTTCGGGTCCTTGGAGTTAATAGCCACGCGCTTTACTCCGTGGCAATTATATTTAAATAATACCACTAATAAATAAATAAAGATCAATCTCTTATATTATTTATTCTTCATAATTTTCTTTACTAGTTAAATTGTATATGATTTTGTCTTTGTAATGGTTCTAAAGTAAATTAAAATTATGGTTCTTATTTAATTAAACACCCGTTCCTAAATATGGAAAGTTCTATCTAACATAAAACTTTTTTGTTGGAGATTTACCGGCAAGCCTTTTGGTTGAGGGCTCCAGCGTGTCTGGTTTGAAGAGGTTTGGGTTTGATTACCGCTTGAGTCAGTCAATATCTATTTCATGGCGGTCATGAGATGTGTATCTTTACATTGTAACTGTTGATGGTTGTGGGATGACAACCTCTAGGTAACTATCAAGTTATAGTCAAAAGACCCACTTGTATACTTATTTGTTACCACCAGAACAAGTACCTGGTCCAAAAATCACATATAAATTTAAATAATATTAATATATGTTTTTAAAGTAAAATAAATATCACAGGATGCTTACTGAACATGCATTAAATTAGACCAAGATTTTTTTTTAAATGAAAAAAAAAACAAACAGCAAGTAATTGAAGTATAAAATTAGCTTCGAATTAGAAAACACATTCATTTCTAAAAACACCTTTTACTTCATGTGGTACAGTACAGAGAGGTTTTGTATGAATACATTTTTGACAAGATATTTATTCGAACGAAACGATAGTGGCTGATGTCTGGGTTATAAAGCTTGAGGGGGAAAAATATATCTAAAAGGTTTGTTTGTTTTTTTCGTCTACCTTCTAAATATAACTTCGGTACAGGAGGACAAATATAAATCTGCCAACCTTCCATTTTGTGAATGTCAACTTTGAAATATTGCTTCGAACCCTACCATCGTTTCAATGGTAAATTTGTTTGTATTTTTATGGTCAGATTATAAATAAAAGCCTTTATTTTCCCTTTTATCGTCCGTAATAAAAAGTGAAAGTAATAAATAAGGTTTTTATTATATTTAGGACAGATAATCTTTTAATCTAGTAGCCGTATAAAAACTTTTCCTCTGGGCTTTTACCTTAATTAGTATTAAGTTAAGGTAATTTAGATAAAATTAATTATTATGTAATTTAATTAGTAATATAAATAAATTAAAAAGGTTTCAGATAAAAATCAAGCTTCCTCAACCATAACTACTTAACTCTATAAAGTATACATTTTTACTTTATTTTATTTATTTAAAACCTTTACCTCCACAACGCACGGAGGGTCTTATAGTAATTTGTAAGGAAATATTAGAACCACGTAATAATACCACTGGCTGTCCAGGAGATGTTTTTAGTCAGAAATGATTAACAACCGCCAGGTTTTTCCCTAATTTAATGGTACCCACTTTTGAGAGACGGGGCTTACCCCAGAGAGGTCTCTCCAATGGGCCCATGTCAGTGTAAAATAATGAATAATTATATGATTATATGTGTTTGGACTTTCTTTTTTCTAACAACCGAGGTTAGGGAAGTTTGTATTCATGGAGGAAATAAAAAAAAGATTATGTGGTCAGTATTGTAAATTTTAACTCGCATTTTACGTTTTAGACATCAAAGTATAAATTTCGTTTCACGTCTGCCTGTCCTTAAATTTAGTTCCGCATAATCGATCCATATAATCCGATTTTTATGAAATTTTTAAAAATCGTGATATTAAATATCTAGTTGGTCCCGTACTGATGTTATCAGATTCCAATACTCTACTTTTATGTACGTATTTGTTTCGGCTCACCTCTATTTCAAAAACGGCTCATCCAAGCTGGAAGAAAGTTAGTAAAATAGTCTTGTATGAATTCCATAAAAATCTCTCCAGCATTCGCAAAACTATTTTTTTGAAGCACATGTGTTGAACATCTCGTTGATTTTCCGCTCGAATAACAAATCAAATTAATTAAAAAATACTGTACTGTAATGAGAAAAATCATAGTGTAGTAAATAATAGAACTCATTGCTGTTAAAGTGATTAATTTGTAAATGTGTCTTACGTCTGGCTTTACTATATGGCGTTGTTGCCAAAGCTATTGTCAAAAGGTTACAATAATTGCTTTTACAATAATAATTTAAAAGAAGCATATAT
>NW_027115101.1:423234-446817 GCF_000696795.3 Halyomorpha halys
TAACATAAATTTATAACATAAGACTAGACAATTTATTTTTTTCACAGGATGATAGTCCGAATGATGATCAATAAAGGTACAAAATAACAGAAAAACTATTTAAATAAATATAATTTTTATTTTGAAAATGCTATGATTTTACATAAAGAAAATAATACAATCAAAAGAAAAATACTTGAATCCATTTGAATTTCAAAACAGACACAAGAAATCTGAACCAACACTTTGGAAAGATATTAAATAAAATTTAATTTATGAAAAATATGGGATAAATTAAATGTTGATAATTATAATTAACCTTGATAAGTATTTTACTTATAAAATAAAGAGGAAATTTAACAAAAATATAGTTATAATAAATAATTTTAATGCTTGTCCAGAGTGGAGGGAAGGTTACAAACATTGTTGTGATAAATTTTAACAAATAAGTGACTGTGATAAAGAATTTTAACTTTTGTTTTAATGTGAAAATTGATTAATTAGCTAATTAGATATAATTTAGGATATGCTGATTAACAAAAAAAAATTAGTTTACCTAATGGTTTTAATGTTGTTCATAGATAAAAATGTTTTGACCTGGGCAGAATAGCCTGCATGAAGTTGTGTTTTAAAATTATTTTGTTCTAAAATCGTATTAAGGTGAGATAAATTATAAATAATATTATTAATTATATTGAATTGTTGGGGATCGTAGATGTAATAAAAGCTGTTTTATAATAGATTGTTCCTGAGGATGGCCGAATTGGCCAAAGCGTCGGACTTATAAAGAGAATAAAATGTTTTGAGACTATAATGGATAAAATTTAAATTTATTTACTAAACCAAAATAATAAGTTTAAATAAAAAAATTATTAACACTTATAAGAAATAGTTACTTTTTTTTTTCTTTCATATTTTCATACTTTCTTTACTATGTATTCTTATTTCTTTCCACTTCTTAGAATGTTTATATCTTTTTTTCGTGTAGCTCTGACGAAGTGGGGCGAATTTTGGTAAACATTAAATAGTTTTTTCTACTTTTATAGTTCACTATCCGGACTATCTTCCAACAATTTACTTAATACAGTCAATCTTCTTTCAATAAAATAAACATTTTTGATTCTGTGAATGGTTGATTGGTTATTAATATGTTAGTTGATGATTATGAATAATAGTTAGATCTAAACCATCATCTTGAACCTTCAGAAGTACCTCAAGTATGGCAAAAGTTAAGTAATTATTAAATGTTAGCTTTAGGTTCAGTGTTTTTTGAATCATTGTATGTCAGAAACATACGAGGCAGAAAAATACTTTTACGCATCTCTAAATGAAAGTAGTATTAGTAATCAGATAAAATTAATGCTAGAGTCATTTTACTGTTATCCCTAAAGTTCCTCAAAATTTGGGCCAAATTGGACGAGACCTAAAAGAAAAATATTGGTACGCCGAAGAAAATATATATTTGTAAATGAAAGCAGTGGACGGAATCTGATGAAATCAATATGGGACCAACTAAATACATTCGCAATTCCTTAACATGACATTAAATTCGGATTAACGGTCCGGTCAACGGTGTTTTTATGTCATTAATTTTCGATTCTGTGAAGATTTTATTTTTGTTTTAGTTTCAGCATTGAAGTGCCTATCATCGATAGTGAGAAATAAAAATAAAAATATGCAGACGCAAATAGTTTAGTTATGTACTAAATTCACAGACCCAGGCAAGTGAGCTAAAGCTACTCCCAGTTTATGGAAAAATCAAGATTTTACATCATCAAGTTTCATTTTGTCCGGTTGAAATGATTCCATGTTTGTTCAACCGACCCTTGTTTCAATCTGCCCAAGCAATCTACAGTTTTCTCTCACGAAATTAAACCAAAACAATGAATGGGGTCTATTTCAAATGGTATACCAACCACTTGCTAAACAATGGACACCGGTTGGCTTTCTCTTCTTTTTTATTAATTGAATTTTTTTTTTAAATTATGCAGGTTATGTAAATTTTTATTTCGAAGGCTTTCCAGTAAAATGATTCATCATGATTATAAAATTCAAATTATATAACCTTTATACATGTAAGTAAGTGAATTAAGTCCTTGTATTTACATTCCTTATTTCAATTTTATTAAATATTATAAATAAATAAATAGCCATTTTCTTCGCTTTTTATAATTTTTTTAAATTATTTATTTAATGTAATTTACAACTGTACAAAATAATACAATAGGTAAATATGTAGTATGTTTCATGTGGTACTTCAAACATTAATTTAAATTAGAAGGTCCCGTGGCCATCACTTTTCAGACTCCTCGGAGGATGATCAGGGGTTGTTAAGGATGAAAGATTAAGAATTAATGGGTTAGGATGGTTAAGGAGTTTGCTTTTTATAATTAAACACATCACATACAAAAAAAAACTATGTACACACTAACAAATATAAGAACATATATCATAGAGAGAAAATAATCGTTTTTGAAGAGCCAATTTATCCGAAGTGCTTAAAGAAAAACTATAATATTAATTTAACTCATTCGTTAGATTAAAATAATAAAATGTCTTAGTTCATCAGCTTTATACAGATTTTAAATTAGCATGACTGCTTACGATTCTATTGATAACTAGAAGGTGTATGGAATTGAATTGAAAAAAGAAAGAAGATAGTAAATTTTGTACGGGTGTGCATGATTGAAATATAGGGTCTTTTTTTAAGCCCGATAGAACTTGAAATTGTAAAAAATAACACAAAAAATTAAATTGTAATCAAAATTTTTTTTTTATTCGAAAGATCAATACGTGACATTAACATTTGAAAATGATTTCGGGAATATGGGCACCGCGGCTGTTCTTGACGAAGCGCATTCTGTAAAATTGTGTTCAGCGATGAGGCGCATTTTTGGCTTAACGGGTTTGTTAATAAGCAAAATTGCCGCATATGGTCGTGCGATTTGACACCTCTCGATTATTTCCTGTGGGGCTACGTGAAGTCACTGGTTTATGCTGATAAACCAGCAACAATTGACGCCTTGGAGGCCAGCATTGTTCGTGTTATTCGTTACATACGGCCAGCAGTGCTCGAAAAAGTGGCCCAAAATTGGACGTCCAGAATGCGCTTCGTCAAGAACAGCCGCGGTGCCCATATGCCCGAAATCATTTTCAAATGTTAATGTCACGTATTGATCTTTCGAATAAAAAAAAAATTTTGATTACAATTTAATTTTTTGTGTTATTTTTTACAATTTCAAGTTCTATCGGGCTTAAAAAAACACCCTATATGATCTAATGAACAAAGTTCCTATCGGTAATCATTAGTCTGAGACGTTAGAGATTCGGCCGAGTATTAAACTAGCCGATTCTCTTTTACAATTCTAATTTAATTCGGTACTAGAATAAGTTATTAGACATTTGATGCATACCGAAAAGTGCTTTACTCTAGATAGTGAAATATCCGTGCTTGAGAATGATGATAATTGCTATTGGGAGGAGGAAACGAAGTAAATATAAAACTAAATACAACTACAAGAAGATGGTTAGTGTTGCGGTAAAAAAGAACAAATAGTTTTTAACTTAAGTTTCGCCCCACTTTGCAGGGCTTCATCAGGGCTGTTCAAAGTGACAGGTTTGTTTAACCTAGCCCTACAAGTAGAGCAAAACGTCGGACATTAAATAGTTAAAATCTATTTGTTCTTTTTGATCGCAACCCTGACCATCTTCTTATATTTAAAATTTTACGGTCAACTATATACATTATAAACACAACAACGTTAATAAAATCTAGCGAGGAACTTTAGAAAAATAGTTATCAGCAAAAAGAGTAACATTTTCAGTAAAACGGATATAGGAGAAAATACATTTGAGCAGAGAGTGAGGTTTTAGTATTCATGGCCTATGGTAACTAGAAAAAACGAAACACGGGAAAAGCTTATTATGTTTGAATTCCGGAATTACTTAGCTGATAAGTCATCCGGAAAATTAATAACCCTATCCCTTTATTATTATTTGTTAATAATTACTATGTGATAGAAAACTTGACATATATGACAAAGTTAAATTTAGTAAACCAATTTAATATAATTTATAGAAAACATTTCAATACTTATTCAGTTCTTATAAATCAGTCAGTCGCTATAGAAGGAGCTCCCACCCACGATTCCTAGAAATCATTTAGATGCTATTTCAAAAATAAGGGTTGTATTTTCAATAGAATTAACTGCGTCAATGCCTATTTAGATGCATATTCCCAGAATAATTCCCAGTTCTAAGATTTATTATATATAAATATTATTTGAAATGGGCCAGTTTTGTTGCTTAAAAAAAAATAAAAGAGAAAGGTCTACGAAAGAGAAAAAGCTTTTCAAATTGTTATATCATGAGTTTTAAAAGGGACCAATTGGGAGGCCTAAATCTAAATGAAGAGACAAAATAAACAAAGTTAACACAGAGGAACATACGAATTGGAAATGAAAAGGTCAGTAGCGACAAAGGTAGGGCAAATTGGTGATAGCTATATAAGTCTGAAAGGATTGCTAATATAAAAAAAAATAAAATAAAATAAAAAAAGTCCCAAAGTTTACACAGAATTTCAAACGTCAATGGAGAGGCAACTTTAATTTAAAGCACCTGACGTAAATAACCCAAAAATCCTCATGTATCCTAATTTACTATGTTAGTTGCTATGAAGTTATCAAACAGGGCATACGCAATGTTAAATAGGTTCTTCCAAAACGTATTGTCGTATTATAGAGCCTAAAAATACAGGATGTCTTCTTTTTGAATAAAAAAACTGTTAATCAATATCGTTATTTAAAATGCGAAACGCCACGAACCTTATTATTCTCTAGGTAATACGTTAAAAGATCACTATCAGTCAGTTGTTCGTTAGGAATCGAAGGTAACTATGAAGTTAATATTTTTTCTTACCAAAACCACTACTTCAAACATGTTTTCCATCAATCGCAGTCAATGATATTCTAAGGCTTTCCCCAAAGTTTGGTTTAATTTTAATTAACTAACTTTTAAATGATTTCTTTTGGCCTTTTTTTTCTATGTTACATGAAATTATAGATATCACTAAATGGCTGCTAGTTTATTATCTGCAACTTACCAGGACTCAACTGAATTAATTTTATTTGAATGGTTGAAAGCAAAGTGATTATGTGGTTCTCATCATAATCTATTTTCATTAAAAAATCATTAATTAATCAATTGCTGAGTGTATAAGCTTCAAATGATTTTAAATAGTTGGACATGCTTGTTACAGACTAGTTTTGTTCCGTACCAAAAACTTTATAGAACTTCCTTTAAAGTGTCGAATGCCTTATAGTATTTTATTTATCACCCTACGCTGCCTATTAGGCAATACCTGCGTTCGCTGTAACGAATACCTTAGAACTCCAGTGTTAAATAACATATCCTTACAACGCAGATGTACTAGTTTATCCCTTCCCCACCACTGTGGATTGTTTTGGTGACATGTGTTCTAAAAGCACAACTGTATCTGTTGTAGCTTACCTGCGGACATATGGGGCCCATCATATTGGCGTCCATCCACTTGAACCTGGCAGGCGACGACGGAGGCATGTACCTCTCGGCACTGGCGTAAGGTATCCCGAGGTAGACGTCCACGTTGCCCAGGCCCGGCTCCTCGCTCTCGAGGATCATCCCGACGAGGGTGCCCTGGGCGAGGTGGACAGTCCTCGTCTGCCGATGGAATCGCCAGGCCTCACAGACCGTACTCAAGAGCACCACTAGCAGGAGCTTCATCCCATCGCTGCAGTCGGCGCGGCACTGGCTCGACTCCCGGCATTCTATACTTAGATCGTCCCCGCTCCTCACCGCCCGCCCCATAGGCAATGATAGTCCTTATAGGTCTGTTAGTTCGGCAGGTTTCTACTAATAAGATCAACTTGAAAAAAAAAATAATAAAACTAATTGGCTACTTGGAATGAAAAGGTAGTCAAAGAAATCAACAAAGAAAGGTAAGGAACAGAGAAATGGTCCATGCCGAACACCTTCCATAAGCAGATTGTCTTGGCCACTAAAAATTTAAACTTCCGGAACATGTGCAAACATGATATAACATTATGAAGATACTTATTTAGCAGTAGCTTGTAAAATGAATAAGAAATCAAAATTTATTAACACCTAAAGGTAATATAAAATATATCGGCAGCTTGAGCGATGACAAGCAAATAGTATCAGTGGCACATTTCTTTTTTACTAACTAACTAATCTAGTCAGTTCCCAATACTTCCTCTAGGGCACAGTCATTTGTTTGGCATACATTGAAAAAGAAAACAAAAACCTATAGGGACGTCGCTGAATACAAAAGGAATTATTTAAAAATGTTTCAAATACCCAGAAATTGATAGTGGCTAGTATTTAGATAATGAATTATGGTCACTTGGATAATCTTGTGTTAATTAAACCATTATTCTCCAGACCATATTTAATAAACCTTCACATGCCAACTGCCGAAGAGAACCTACAAACCATTCCATGTCCAGTTAAACGGACACCCCAACACTCTCCAAGTGCTACAACGACCATCCGTGATAACGTCCGAAGAAGACAGAAGAGGAGCTGGATGAATGATCTTCTCATCTAATGGTTTTCTTGACATTTTAAAAATTAATCTATCTCACTTACAGGTTTTATGTATATTGAGAAGTGAGATTAGAAATGTAATGTTATTTGTTAATTTAATGGTCAACATTAACGTCTTCATATATTGCTATTTCGGTCTATCTTGTATATATTCATTAATAATTATTATTCTTCTTCCAGAACAATGAGTACAAAAGTTTTAAATCGTAATTATTTAATATTAATAATTTTATTCCAAAATAATACAATTGGACACTTAAGGTAATAAATATTAATAATCACTGAATAAATTAGTATTTAAATGATTAATTAAGGTGTATTTATTTAGCTGAATTTTGAACTGAAACTTTATACCCATATCTAAAGCAGCTTTGTCTCCTAAGAACATCTACCGACATTCTGTTGAGCTAATAAGATGTACTCTACAACTGTAGACGCGGAGGGGGGGGGGAGGGGGTCTAAATCCTTCCTAATCTCATCAAGTTTCCCTTTCAAGAAATATATATATATCCTCCCCTAATACTATTATCAATATTAAAGTAGCAGGGGAAAATATAATCGATCTTATATTGAATGTATCACTAGACTCTTGAAAAAAAAAAAAGAGAGACTGCTCCATTCGAGAGTGGGCCCGAAACTGATCAGAACTAATTGCCATAAAAAAAAAAAAAAAAAGATGAATACTTAATCTTAATCTGAGAGTAATCCCACTATACCAATATTTGCATAGATATTGTTTATGTTATACTTCAACGTTTTGTCACAAAATTCACACTTGATTAATTATACAGTTAATTAATTTGTGGTTTGAGCTAGTACTGTATTAATTTCTGTGAAAGCTATTCAAGCAATTTTTGGTATTTACTCAATAATCATGATTCTTAAGTAATGACGTACATGCAGACAGTAAGCTCAATTTTTATGAACTTAATTTTTAAGAAATGAAAATAAAATTTTATCCAATGAAATTATAAGTATTATTAAAAGACAAACCAGAACTGAAAGTCGGTCAAGTAGACAATGAGAATGATAGCGCGGTTGATGAAGAGTTTAAGTTCGCTAACCATTGGCTCGTTAGTCGCGGGTTCTACTCTTGCTCATAGTAGCCTCATTACCACCATCCTTTGCGATATCATTCAACATTTGATTGATATCTCTACTAACTGCTAATTCTGTTCCAGTTCATAGTGCACTAAGTAGCTGTCTGAGCTAAAGTTATTTCTCTTAAACTCAGAGATCTTTGTAAATAAGACAAACGTTTTATTAAGAGGAATTGTTTGTAGATTATTTCCACAATATTGGCCGAATGAGTTAAACTATTTGCACATTGTAGAGCATAGAAATTTTTACTTATTCTACTTTAAACGTACTCTATAGTTATTTTAATCTACTTTGAGCAATAAATGTTTTAATGCAAGAAACAATGTTCTACATTATTTAAAACAGCGAATTTAGATATTTTTTTGGCTTTACTACTCTTCCCTTTCATACTAAAATTAATGCATTTTATACTAAACATAAAAACCTAACTCAACTAGATAAAAAAAAAAAACTTCTTCATATAAATAAAGGAACATAATTTAATTAATCTATTTTGTGATTTCACAATAAACTGTTAAGAGAAATATTCTCCACACATAATGCTATATATTGTCTGTAAAAATTCAATCAGCAAAAGCTGCATAAGGTAATTTTATGCAGTTTAATAATATAGAGTTAATGTCCCATACATAACACTTCAAAAATTTTATTTAATTGTCTGACAAAACGATTATACTTGTAAAACACATTTTATTATAAATTAATTTAGAAAGCATAATAAGTATTAAGTATTAATAAATAAATATAAAAAAACACATCTTATAATCAATTAGTCTGTAAAAACGTAATAATAAATCGTTGAAAATGTCTCTAAATTAATTATAATATTTCTTTATTTATTTACCTCTGTCTGGGCATGAGCTAAGCAGAAGGGCTAGTTGTACTGTCTGAAAAAACAAATAAAATATGAATATAAAATAAGTAAAAAAGTTTATATTAAAATGAAAAAGAATAAGTTCTTTAATAATATTCAATACTATTATAAGTAGACATATACATATACTACGGTATTATGTCGCCCACAACTATCCTTACAATGATAGGAGTTTAATAATATAATAAAAAAAATAAATCAAAACAAAGAAAAAGTTACTACTGAAAAGCGATAAAAAAAAGAGGAAGAAAGTTTCAAACAATTATGTCAGTAGCTAATAGATTGAGACGAAAATTCATTTCACGACATGATCCTTATGAGAATTCCTTTAAATAAAATAAAACAATGTTTATTTGTTCCAAATTATAAAGAGAGAGAGAGAAGACACAGCATACCAATCAATCCACGATCGAACATATAGAAAATATATATATTTACAATTTATAACAATTTTTTTTTCTTCTTTTTCTTTCTCAATCAATACCAGTCTACAAATCCAAATACTACAAATATTAAATACAATACTAACTACAAATATTTTGTTTTATTTTATTTCATTCAATTTACTTCTCTTTTCTTTCTTTATCAATTTAGCAATTCCATTACAATAAATAAAAAACAAAACAAAATAAAACTAAGAAATCCATCTTGTTAAAAATTAAGATTATCTATCCCATAGTTTTAGAATTATATTTAATTAATAATTTACTGTATATTGATTTTATAGATGATATAGAATCGGAAAGCATTTTTTTTCCGATAGACAATATGAATTAATTTTATTGTCATGTTTTCATTATGCAACACTTCATTTCTCATTGTCAAAGCTGCCCCAGGGAAACATTTCAAGATTCACATACAAATTTTTACAAACATCATCTGCCAAAAATATTTTTATAAGATTCAGGTCTCAATGCACTGTTTACAAAAATTATTACAATAAATTTTTGACTGAATTAGAACAGGATGTATGGAATTTTAAAATATGTCCAAAAATGAAAAAAAAAACAAAAAAAAAACATTGTTGTAGAAAAGCTCAAATTAAAGACAACAAAGAAATTTATTGACTTCCTGTTTTAAAATGTTTTAGCACCCTAGACGTTTTAAGGGTGATGTTTAACACCAATATAGCCCTAATTCTTCTCATACAAGCCGGCCAAAAAGAAAGACTTATTTGAAATAAGGATTGTAATAAAAAAAAAAAATTAAAAATCGTTATATTTCTTAGTTAGTTAGTTGTACAAATGAATAATTGAATACTTAATGACTTAATGTTAAGATGGCCACATTAACATGATTCTGCTGAATTTCGGGCACTATATTGCAATATTTTCAGAGTCAAAAATTAGTGCAAACATTTAAAAATAAAATTTAATTAGTAAATTTTGCGTTAAGGATTAAATAACAGTTTGAGCCCAAAACTATCCTATGAAGATTAAAAATTTTTTTTTAGTTTGTCTATTTCTCGACACGGGTTTTGTTGAAAATTGGCCTCTGAAAATTATTCGTTATTTGAGAATCACCCTTATAACAGCTGACTGAGATTAAAGATACCATATTACCGCAGATGCTTTACATATCAGAGGGATGGCTCTGGGATTCCTCTAAAATAGGGATCTAACCAGACGGAAAGGAGGCACAGTGGAGGTGTGGTCTTGGAATCTGTGTTCCAAGGAATTCTCAGTCCGTGGCATTTCAGTGGCTCCCTCAGCCAGAAGGACCTTATTGAATTTCTTCTTCTTACGGTCAGCAGTCTTCTGACTTCTTGCAGAATGAATAGTACTAAAGTGTTTGACCGCATTTAATAAATATTTTGGAATAAGAAATATTTACAGAAGAATTGAATATAGATTAAATATTATTAAAGAAATCATAAGTTCTTTATTAGTGCCCTCATTCCAAGTGTTGCCAAATCATACCGCATTCAAGTATCTATTCTAATCTAAATTCTCTATAGAGTTTCTGAAGAAAACAAATTCAACACTTCCATTTGCTGGAAAAAAACGCTACGGCTAACTCAGCAATTTCGCTACTCAAGCCTGAAACTCGATTCGATTTCCATATTTAAAAAATAATACCACACCTTTGAGTAAAGAACGTTCGTTGCGACTTTTTGAAAATAAAATTTTATATTATAGACTAAGCTTTATAATTATAACAAACCAGAGTCATAGATATACCAAAAGTTTTTTTGTCTTTGAACTAGAACAAACCAACAATTCCAAGTTCAGAAAAATTGAAACTGAAGGTTTTCAAGAACAAGGAACCCAAGAATTTTAGATTTCGCCTTTCTTGATATGAATAATATAACAATATTATTACAAAAATTAAAATTTACTTTTTATATAAATGGTGTGCGCCGAACCGGTCTCCCAATGTATTCAGCAATGCACTATAGGCATGAATCAAAACTATATCACTATGAAGCACCTGCATTTAGAAACCCTAGCCCAAATGCTCTCACGTTCTCTGATGTGATCTTGACAGACTAGACTTTAGAATGGTGCAAGCAGAATAAGTCTCAATGCGAAATTATAACTTTATAAATATGACAAATTATTAATGATGTGGATATGATTAACAAGATGACAAGGAAAAGGGTATTTTTAATATGAAAAAAGATGTTTAAACAATATTTTTCATATGTTATCCTTAAACCGTTTTGATTTTCGAGCTTACGAGTTATCATAGCTTAAGTGATATGCACACGATTCTATTATATCATTTTATATTAATCCCTTATTAACGGACACCTTTGTATAATGCACAAATTATCTTCCCACAGATGTTCATCGTATAGATTTTTCAGTGCATTTACATAATGATCGTTAGTTGCTTTCTAGATGTCGGTTGATTTGAATCAATAAACCTGGTGAGTCATATTATCAACAGACTGACCCAAAATACAGACTCTTCTTTCCAAATGATCAAATTTCTTCAGCCTCCTCCTAAAATGCATTACCAGATTGCAGAAAGAGGCTACTTTCAACCCGTTTTCATTATGACATCAACCACACGCATCCATGGGGCTTAGAAGAAAATAAAATATTTATATGTATTGTTAAATTATTTACGTATAAGAGATCGTCTGTACTTTATCATATAATGAGCGTATTTGTAAGATCGTTTTTATTGTTGAAATTATTGAAGATTATAACCACATGGTTTTGACTAGGTATATATATATATGCGTTCAGTGTCTGCCTAAATATTATTTTGACGAGTACGGTAAATTTCAGTCGTTTCTTCGCAGATTTCCTTTGCATTTTCTACTAAATTCGTGATGAATTGAAGGTTCTGCTGTTAAATGTAAAACACAGGCACTTCCAGATCCTTTAAACTGATTTCGTTTATCATTTGAAATGTGAGCCATTATGAGTTAATAATTATATTAGAGAATAATTAAGCTTTATAGGGTTCATATCTTTATTTTACCACTCCTTTTTTTCTCAATTTTCCTTACCCACGTCATTAGTTATGTTCACCATATATTATTATTGTTGTTTTTAAAATAATTGTTTTTTTCTTCTATTAATTTCTTTTGTTAAACTTTACTCATATTTTGCCTGTTTATCAATTATTATGGTTACATATATTTTCTTTCTCTCAATTTTCTTTTTCTTTCCATATTTCAAATTTTAAATTATTAATAACTAATATATTCATACTTTTTTCCTTTGCATTATATAACTTTATTTTTATTTTATTTCCTTAATTATGTAATTTTTCCTACTTATTCCAATTACCTATGTATACATTTTATTTTCCACTTCTCTTATCACTTCATTTTATTAATTCCATTCTGTAAAATTATTTACTTTATGTAATTCTGTTAATATTTTATTTTTTATTTTCTATATTAATTGGTTGTTATCTTGTTCTTTTTTCTTAGCCCTGATGAAGGCTAGAAACTCTAGCCGAAACATTGGCATGATTAAATGAGTTACATCAACTTATTTGTGTTTCATTTTGACCGCACCCCAACCATCTTCTCCTCGTACAAGTCACCCACGGTCAGCTACCTCTCATAATTAAAAATTATATTAATGTCTCAAAGCATTGAGTATATTAAATATATCTATTTTGGAAGGATACCAGTAACGAAATCCAGTCGAGACAACTAGGACATAACTCGACCAGTCACTGTCCAATTAACTGGAACCATTTTATTTTCTCCATCGATATTCAGGTGGGGCCTAGCGCGGGGCTCAGGTAGCTGGACGGTTCTGTGTCATGAATACTAACTCCCGAGGATGGCTCCCTTGTCATTTTTCTTCCTGTCTCCTGTCTTATAGGGAAACGCAGGAAAATTGTCATCCTGTCTTTGCCATTTTCTCTCTTGACCAAGGCCCTGTCATCGTGGCAATCTCATTCGTCTAACCGAAACCATATGAGCCGGTATGGACTAAATTTAATTTCTGAAAAGAATACAATTGAAAATATCTGTGAAATCCATAGGTTATCAACATACGTCACGCTGCTTTGAGTGCTAAGTTTAATGTGAAAATTATTTGACGTATCTCTCCCATATTCAGTCAGATTTTGATTTTTTTTTTTAATTTTAGACATTTAAAAATAAATATGAATTCAATTAATTAACTAATAAATAATCGAGTGTAATAAGAAACGTATTGTTTTAAGAGAAATGCTGCATTTATTCAGCAATGATGCCCAAATACTATAATACACAGCATACTTCTCAATTCATTATTGGATTTAAAAACACTAACAAAAAAATATATACTACCGCCTATACTAGTCAATACTACAGTCCGTAACCATGACAAAAGGCTCATCTCTGAAAGCTTCATTATCCAATTAGAACCTTCTTCCGCCAATTTAAAAACCGACAAGCACAACGTATCGTTAACATATTCCAAAATAGTTAATTTATCAAAAATCTAACAAAGCTAAAATTATAAATTTAAATTTAAAAATTTATTTATTTCATTTTTACCCGTTCAAACTACTTTTAGCGTATACACTTACTAACTTATATACTTATAATTTATTACCAACTTTATATACAGTTTCTTTTTTTTTTAACTTTTTCACTTTCTAAAAATCATTAATATTTATGATCACATATAGTCTAACTAATTGTAATTGTAATTGTAAAATGTAAATTGTAATGTAATGTAACTTGTAATAGTAATAGTAATTGTAATTTTAAATTTGTAAATTTTAATGTAATGTAACCTGTAACAGTAATTGTTATTTTTTAACTTTCTCACTTTGTAATTATATGTAACTTTCTCACTTTGTAATTATATGTAACTTTCTCACTTTGTAACATTGTAAATATGTCAATAGTAATGTACTAACTTTGTAAATTCAGTGTAAATGACCCTAGTGGTCGAAACACTTAAATAAATAAATATACAGTTTCTAAACCTTTTGTCGTCCCTCTCCTATAAGCCTTCCTCTTTTAAATAATTTTTAAATATTTTCGATTTCTTCTTTATCCGTCCAAATAACTTTTATAATATTTCCACCTTCCGATAATTTCGCCATCTCTGTTGCATATTGTTTAACTTTTTAATCATTTTCTGAAACAATTGTCGTCACTCTCTTATACGTTTTCCCCTTTTCATTAAATTTTTGAATATTTTCAAATATTTTATATCCAATATTCATTGGTTGTTATCTTGTTCTTTGTTCTTAGACCTGATGAAGGCTAGAAATTCTAGTCAAAACAACGTTGGCACTATTAAAAAAAGTTATTTCAGCTTATTTGTGTTATATTTTGACTAACCCCAGCCATCTTCTCCTCATACTAACAAAAAAAAAATTACACTGATTTCCATGGGAACAGCAAAGTACTTTAAAAATACAAAGCAAATAAAAATCTAATGCGGTTCGAGTACTACACAACTTACATTCCCACGTTTTGTGTAGGTTTGTGCACTGTGGTTGAAGTAATTTCTATGTTTATGGTTTTAGAAAAAAAAATCCGAAGACCAGAGAAGGCGAACATTTTTGTTTCCCTGTTACAAAATAAATTCATGTTTAACGTATCTTGAGTTTTAAAAAAAACGAATCCGAACCAGATATCACTCCTTCCATCATAAACTCTCTAACCACTCAAACCCCCTAGTTTTTAATCTTGTATCCTCTTCCATTCCTGACAATCCTTCGAGGCTTCTGAAAAGAAGATAGCCACGAGACCAGCTAATGTAAAATGTCATTAGAGTGCTACCAATGGCTAGTTTCTCTACACGCCTGTAACACTCCAATTTAACTTAGATCAGATTTACTAAATGTATTATAATGAACAGTTGTAAATAGCAATAAATAAATATTTAAAAAAAATAAATAAAATAAAAACGAATAAGAACTTTATCACTGCCAAGAATACAACAGTTCAACAAAAGATATGAAGCCATATGCAATCGAAAAAGATCGGACGGTCTCGACTTTTCCGATTTGAACTTCAATCTTTGTATTTCCAATTTAATTATTTGTAAAATTCTTTAATATTTTGTATTTATCCATTTTTTATGCAGCAAATTCTGTGAAACGGTTGTTTATTTCAAATAAACAGAATAATTATTATTCAGAGATATTATAGCCAGAGGTATTTTTGATAATAATCCAAAATCTCCGGTCTCTCATATTTTATATTAAATTTTTCTGTACGCTTATCCCTCCGCACTTCCTGTTTCTGAGTATCCGGTTTAATATAAAAAATATAAATCCTTTATAATTCTAACTGTTGCATTTTTTAAAAATTAATAACACAATTCTAAAAGGTTTTCCACTTGCTTTACTTAAACCTGTCTTTCACTATTTCAATATCTAATGCTCTGAGCAAGTTTATTTATTAAAGGCTGCAGTGAAATTCTTTTTTATTAATTTTTGTAGTTTCAAGTAAAAGTACAAGGATTGAAATTCAATTGGACGTCTATATTCATATAATGGCGTCATTTACAAAAATATAAGAAAATATGAAATTTCATATTTATATGAAAAGTTATATAATTTTATTTTTATATATTAATTTAATAAACCACTTAACTTAATAAATTTACTATATCAAAAAGTTTAATTGTAAAGCAATTTTAAATGATAGAAACAGAAAATTTTAAACGTTTATTAAATCAATATTTATAAAAAACAAATCGTTTAAGATATATTCACAGAAAAGATAAAATATGAAAACAGAAAATTGGTTAACAAAAAGTCACAAAAAAAAAGTATAAACATGAAGATTCTCATTCCGCTGGTATTCCTCAAGTGGTATTCCTCGGCCCCGTCCCCTACACCAGGTATGGGCAAGCGAGCTTTGACATGTTTTGGGCCAAACTTTAATGTGCAAATACGTTTAATTGTAATTTAATAATTGGCCGCGTTTAAAAGTAGTGTTAATAATGGTTAACGATAGATTTCAGACATTATATTATTAAAATAATAAAATGAAATGAAAAAAATAGGTACAACATTATAATTGAATCGTGAAATTTGGAATTAAAATGGCGACACCGAAATCAATGAAACCCTGAGCCTGAATTCAGGAAACTAATCCATCGATGTTAAGATTAATTCCACTGATACAAAAACGTAAAGAGTTTTCCGAATTATTGTCAGTCAACCTTGTATTGGATTTATTAACTTTCATCATTGAAAACAACTGTTCGCATTTATAAGTACTATCAAACGTACAACTTAATCTTCTTGCGAATTTTCTAAGCTCCACGTCTTCAAATTTAGATTCTTCAAGTCTTTAATTTTAGGAGTGAGTTTTCTTTTATCTCGATCAAGTGTATTGCAGCATTTTGTACATTACTTTTTGTTGGAGCAGCAAATAAATTGAAACAGTCTTCCATGTTTTTGAAATCGCTAAATCTGTTCGCAAAAAGTTCCGACAGTAACTTGAGTTCCTCAACATATTGAGCATAAGTAATATTTTCATACGCAGAGAGTGTGGTGAAATGGTATTTGCATAAAATCTGCTATCTCATGTCTAAGCTTGTTAAACCGTTTCTGCATTTTCCCTTTGCTTAGCCATCTAACTACACAATAATATGTTACGTCGTCATATTCGGCTGATATTTCATCCAAAAACGCCTTGAACTGACCATGGTTAAGCCCTCGGGATCGAATAAAATTGATAGTTTTTACTACCATATTCATAACATTCTGGAGTCGAATGAACTTAGAACACAAGTTCTGTTGGTGGATAATGCAATGAAGGACTAACAAATCATCTTTTTTGCACATATAATTCAGTTGATTTTTCATTCAAAATTCCAATGAAACCTTTTTCGTAACCCGACAATAGAAAGGTGCACCATCTGTGCATACACGAACTAATTTTGACCATGCCAAGCCAAAACATGTAAATACCTTTTGAACTTCATTAAACATGTCCTCTCCTGTAGTGGTTCATTTTAGCGGCTGTAAAGCAAGCAATTCCTCAGTAACAGTGAACTCTTTATCAACACCTCGAATAAATATAGCCAGTTTAGCTGTTTCGGACAAATCAACTTACTAATAAACTTAATAACAAATATAATTAGTAAGCACTCAAGATACACACAAAATCACAATGCAAATTGACGGCACTAGCAGTTCGCTGGATATCGCTTGTCGAAGTTATCACCTCGGTAGCTCAAATAGAACAGAAAGTAACTCAAAGTTCGGACCATCCACCCGCTTAGATAGGCAAAATGAAGGAATGATCTAGAATCGTCTAGTGTAGAACAATTAAAAAGCAATTATCTTTTGTTGCGTCACCAGTAAGGGGGTAAACATCAAAGGCTTTGATGAGACTTTTTGATGATCGCCGCCACTCGGCTTGCTTGCTAACTTGATTCTGTGAGTATGGGTAATTAGTGTGATATTTTATTTTATCGGATTTTTCAAAATGTTTCGCGGGCCGGATAAAGTCTTTAAAGCGGGCCGGGGGTTTTGCCCACATATGCTCTACACCGTCTATACAGCTGACATCCCAACCAATCCTAACACTATCCTCACCACGTATGCCAATGACACATGTGCCTTGCGGTTAATAATAACCCATTAATTGTATCCCAAACTCTCAAATCCCATATCACAGCCCTCGAAGAATGGTGTCGTAATTGGACGATTGAAATAAATTCCCACTAATCCCATCAAATCACCTTCGTTGTAAACCTGCCGATTTCACAACAGTGTACTATAATAATGTTGCTCTTACCCCTGTCGAACAGTTCCGCAACCTTGGACGATAGCTGGACCAACGACAATCTTAGAATCCTCACACAAGACTTAAAGACAGAAAACTGCACGTCGATTTCGGTTATTACGGCATTTACTAGACAAACAGTCTAAACTTCCAATTCATTACAAAAGACTGATCTACATTACAATAATAAGACCAATCTGGACATTTGGAGGTGAGCTTAGGGGCTCCACTCAATCTTTGAATTCCTCTCATATCCAATCCTTACAATCAAAATCCTTTGTATAATCCTTAATGCTCCTTACTTTGTCACAAATAAAATCATCCATAAAGACCTTAATGTTCCCTATGTAACCGATCTAGCCGGAACCAGATATCAATCCTTTCATTATAATCTCCTTAACCATTCAAACCCATTAATTTCTAACCTTGCTTCCTCTTTCGTTCCGGACAATCCTCCGAGGCGTCTGAAAAGAAGATGGCCTCGAGACCTTATACTGTAAAAATATTTGTAGAGTGCTACCAATTTGTGGTTTCTTTACATGCTTGTACCATACCATTATGATAGTACTTCAAATTTACTTGATGTATTTTATTTACAGTTGTAAATATCAATAAATAAAACAAAAAAATATGAAGTATATAAAATATTAAAAATATTTTCTAGTAATATAATACTCTTGAGCTTATTTTGAAATGAAAAATAGTTTATTATTCTGGGACTAGGTCCCATTAGAACAATTATAAGGTAATATTAATTTTATAATAATATATATTGACCAAAAGCAATGTTTTCCACTTATAATAAAATAGTATATATAATTTCAGATACAGAGAAAAAAAAAAAAATAATAATTTACTAAATACATAAAAAACAAAATAAACAAATTCTCTGTACTGTTACAATATTAGATTAGATTAGTGAAGTAAAAGGTAGTGAAATAGAAGGGTATTAAACGAGGGAAGGGTTGGTACATGACGTATCTTAGAGGGAATTGGAGTTCCAATTGTAGATAGCTCGGGTAAAAAATGATTTATCAAACGCAGTTCGGCGTGGTGGAGGATAGATGTGAGATAAACGGGCCTGGCAGTATTTTGTATCCTTCCGTAAGGAATAGAAGTATTCTAGATAATTATTAACTTATGATCTCCTTTCCTTCTAGAGACAGGTTCTGATCAAAATCTTTCCGCAAAGGATGAAGAAGCAGAAAGAATAAAGAGTTGTGAATTTTTTGTAATGAAGCTGATAGTAGTGTAAGAAGGAAGCTCGTTTATGATGCAAAATCCCGTCATAGGTATCAGCGCAATACATATAATATAATATTAATCATTAGTTGTGTTAGTCACAATTTTGTTATTTTTTTTAAAGCATTTATCTCTTTTTTTATCTTAATCTATAATTTCATAATGAGTTGTAGATAGTTGACCGTAGATTAATGATTAGAGAAGTTTGTCGGGGGGTGCGGTCAGCAAAGAACAACATAAATAAATATGGTTTTGTTTATTTATGTCGTTCTTTACTGACCGCACCCCCCACAAACTTCTCCAATTATAATTTCATAAATTTGTATTTATCATACATTAATATAGACTTTCTCTTAACACATATCTAGAAGACAATATTAATTAAAATTTTAAATCATTTTCTATCAATATTAAAAATCTCTACAGAGTTTTCTTTAAAAATAGCAGTAGGCAGCTTTTAAAAAAGATCTACCTCTGCAAATAAATCCCATCTAAAATGCCAGTCCCTGTAATGGAAGCGGAGGAAAGGAGAAGGGTGCTGCATGATTTCAAGGTGCATCAACAATCTGTGGGGTGATTACTCCAGCAGGCACGGTTCAGATCACGAATGCTAAACCCTCCCCCCAGCTCATATCTGAGAGGGGCCGTAATGCTGAAAGACCTGAGGCGAAGCTCCGGATAACCGAATATTCTATTCTGAGCAGGTGTTCAAGAAACATCAAGGAACTTTAATTTACAAATTAAAAACGTCCCGATATCCTCGATGTATTTGTTGCTTCCCAAATGTCCTCTTCCTAATCCACAATTCAATCCTTAGATAACCTCTCTTCTGATAGGATTTTCCCAAGGTTATGTATTTAATTTTACTTGTATTTTTTATGCAGTTTTAAATTTCAACAAATAAATAAAGATGAAAATTACAAATTACTTCGATTTTTAATAATTGAAAGGAGTGTTGGGCCACGAGGTGGTGTCCTCTAACGGTATTCGCTTTCACTTCTAGAGTATACTAGAATTTTTTGGCCACTGTTAGGTCGCTCGTCGACAGAAAGGTAAATAAGCAATAGATCGAAATAACGAACTCGAGCTACATTAGGCGGCCGTGTATTAAAATCTAGGGTACACCATGCTTCAATGTGCTATACCGAGCATGCCGCTCGATGGACAAGAGATTTCCTGCACAAGAAAAATACAACCCAGTTGTTTTTTTAAATATTTTCTTTCGACATAAGCTGCGATGAACTATCATATTTAGAATAAATAAATAGAAATACTTTAAGGTTCAAAAGAAGCCCCAAAACTGTATGAAAAATGAGACAAAGTTATGGAAAGTAATGATAATATTTTATATACATTCGGTACCTTATAAATGATAATAAAGACAACAAAAATGAGCTTTAGAGCCATATAGTAGAAAGCAAAATATAAAAAATTCAAAAATAATAGAAAGTTATAAAAATTAAATATTATTAAATAAAAACTTAACTTTTCATCGCAATAAATTGAAAAAATATATAATAATAAATCAACAAAAAAGAGCATATAATTTATAAAACCTAGCTAAAAAAGCTACTGTTCTATATAAATCTTAAGACTGAGAATGGATATTTAGGAAATGAAAAGAGGATTTGAATAGAAGACTGATGGTGTATTTTGGACGGCGGGATTGGATATCTTGGTGGAGGAAAGATGCCAGGAAATGCATAGGAAAGTAGAGAGTGGAATTGAAGGACTCAAATTAGTAATCATATTTTCATATTAATTTATTCCATATTAAAAACATTACATGTTTATTTAATTTGAAAAGTCTTGTAAATTAAACTTCATCTCTCATCAAAGCGTTTTACCCCAATGTCGCTGGAAGTATTCCATTGTAGCCTGTTATAGCGTTAACGGTTAGCGGCAAAGCGGTGTTATATACAGCAATTCCAAGTAATTTACTTCAAATTAATAACCATTGTAAAAAAAAAAATTAATTATCGTTACATTTCTTAGTTAATTAGTTCTACAGACGAATAATGTTGGTAGCTACCATTATTGGTAGCTCTGCCAACGAAATTATGAGAAAAATTACCACTTGTGTAGTTCTCACGAATACGCACTTTAGCAGGTAAATAAATATAATTAGGATCATAGATACGATAACTTAGTGAAGGTTGAAGGCGATTCGAATAATCTGCTGCTAATTTTAACAATAATAGAGTTTATTGTTAAAATTAAATGTACATGTACTTGAAATCTAACCTGATTACAGCTCGCGGCAGGAAAATATGATTCATGTAAATAATAAAAAACATTTTAATATACAAGAATATTTGAGATACTTGCTTTGAAATATGAACATCTACACTTTGATCGTAACTGGAATTTTCATTGGGTCGGTTTGTTTTCCAAAGTTGTACTTAATTATAAATTAAAAAAAAAAAAAAATTAAAATCAGTACCGCTACAAACTATGAAGGGTCAGGGGTTCAGTACTTGGTAAGGAAGCACTGTTACTAGACCAACGGCAGTGCAAGGAGGTGATTTGGTCAGAATCACGCTCGACTACCAGATTTTTACCCAATTAATGAGGCTGGGTGGATCCCAGGAGGGCTCAAGAACCCACATGGTTGACTCATGGTTACAGTGTAACAGAAAACAATTTTCTGCCCAGTTATTAGCATAGTGCCTAGTCATAGATTAGTTAAAGCAAGGTTTTTTGGAGGAAAAAATCCAGTTTAAATAAACGCCGAACATTGAAAGTACAGAAAAAATGTTTTCTATTTTGTGAATTTGAATTTTGGATATATGTGAAAGTTGTTATTTAAGGATTCCAAAACAAAAAAAATTTAATTTTTTATTCTCATTTGACAAATTTACTCATTTTTTATATTTACTCATTTGACAAAATTAGCGTTGTTTTTACATTTTTTCATTCTTATTTTACGTTAAAGCGAAACAAAAATCTATTGATATATTATAAACTTTGAGTACACACTAAAAAATTAAACTAAATCCATAACATCAAAACTTGCTAAGAAAATATAATAATGATTTTTTCTAGGCTTCTCAGGCTCTAGTAAGAACAAATATTTTTCAGTCTAGTATCACCAAAAAACATTTCATTAAAATAGGTGTTTCAACGTCCATATCTTTCCCTTGCTTGAGGCGTGGACTATTGTTCCTGGAGATAACACAGGATGAATAAATATAAGTAAACAATATTATTTGTGTTTTTCATAGGAAAAATATAAGTCTATATAGCACAACGTAAAATTAAGATAATAAATTATTCTGATGTCTTGTTGGACCCGATCTATTGCCTGGGAGCAACGCTTTTAGTCGATGGGAAATTATTAAAATAATTGGTTGTCTCTGTTGGAGACCAAGTTTCCCTTTCGACCAACGTTCGCCCCCCCCCCCCTAACATCTGAAAGACCCTCATTATTTCCCGCTTTTCTTTGACGTCACGTAGGCCGGTAGATAGCAGGATCGCTTTTCCGCCGCGATAAAGCATTTACGCCCGAAATGCGCTAAATATATTAGAGCGAACGTCCCCTTTTGAAATGTTTGCTTTTCAGATGAAGAAATCGCATAGGTATTTTATTTCAGTGAGCGCAGGAATGAATATGGCTCTAGCTGGGAATAAAAAGTATATTGAAAGAAAAATGAATTTTATAATCCTTACTACTTTCCGAATCAGTACAATGTGTAAATATAAAGAACTATATGTGATCCTAAGAAAAACACATCATTACGTACTTCATTTGTTTATATTAATTGTAATAGTATTATCTGATTATTACACGTACTTTGTATCCCTTATTTTAACATTAGGAATAATTGGGAATACGAATTGCTTGATTGAAGAAAAATATATGGTCCATGTGTTGTTATCAAGAGAGATCTCTTTAACCCGGCTTAAAGGGAAAAAATATAGCAATCACAATGATTATGTCGCGAAACGTATTATTATTAATTGTCATTACTGATTTCATAGAAACATTTATTTGTGGACTCTTTGTTTGTATGTTGTTGCTTTTTTTTTTTTCAGTTTTAACATAAAGATCTCATACAACAACTTTACTATCATGTCTCGAACATTGGTCCATCGACCTTTCAAGAGGGTCATAAACGTTATCCTTTTCTTCCTCTCAGGCGGTCTCTTTTGGAGCATGAACAATAAAAAGGGTATTGTTCCAACAGTTTCCTCTCGTGTGCACGAAGCTTATTTCTTGGGCTGATCGCTTTCAAATCTATATATATTTCTCATATTTCGCGCATATTTCTCACTATGAATCCAATTTTATATCGTTGAAGTTGACTAAGATAGCTAAAATACACAGTCTATTGATGTATGATTTTCAAGTTTTTGCGAAAAGTATAACCACCGAATTTCCTGGATTACGGTTAGGTCATCGAACATTTAGTTGATCTAGGAGCTTAAAATATCTCACTGTCCAGTTTTAAAATCGGTGTGGTGTTGGCTGATTTTCCTTATTTTTAAAGAATTTTTGTAAGAAGTGTGAGTAGGTATTGACTGAGTTCCTGGGAGGGGGTCTGGGGTGAGAATTGAGAATTGGGTTACCATCTTTCATATTGACTAAAATAGCAAGATAATTAAATTAAATCAGTTA
>NW_027115101.1:448031-455438 GCF_000696795.3 Halyomorpha halys
AGCGCATCCCTTTTCAGTCAGTTCCCATCAGGAACCGATAGAGATACATAATACAAATAAATATAAATACATAATATAAATATATAAATACAGATACATATATTACATTAATATATGAATAAATTTCAATATAATACCTGTACGGGGAACCCCCAGTCGGGCTTAGAAACCCCGAGCCCCGTACACGGCAGTCTATCATTTGTATGTTATTTTGGCACCGGCCAATAGATGTTGTCATCTGGTTGGACCATATAGGATGTAATTTTTTATAATAATAATAATCATGAAGGTCTAACGAATGACCCTCCAAACCCAATTCTACTAATCAGTTTTAACACAAACCTCCTATCAACGTTCCGGCCTACCCCTCGGACGTTTACACGTCAGTTCAGTATTTATTAACATTTTAGAGATCAACTCATTACTAAGCCCTACATCCTTACACGCCGTAATGCTATAACTTGGATTATATTTACAGGGTGTAGGTACCTTAATTCAGCGTTATGTAATCTTCTAAATTCTCCTGTTAATGTAATTTTTTAAATGAATGAAATTAAAAAATAGCGTGTCTCAAGATGCAAGATGCATGCTGGGAATTCATAACTACAAAAAAGTAGCTCCATAAGACAGTGACAATTGAAGAGAATACTGATCAAAGAGTCATGGATTGTTCACCTTAAGAAGAAAAAAAACATACATGCATAAAAGAATGTGATTATAAACGATATACGCAAGGAGAAATATGCAATAGGTGGATTGCATTTTTTAGGATGTTTTAAACCAACTTAAATCTTAAAAATGTCTACAAATGAAAAATGATTTTTTTAGACAGTGTCATATTATTTAACCTTATTAATCTCCAAGAGCTTTATTTATCTACATAATATCTATATAATATCTATATTATTTATCTATATATGGCAAGTATTCATTTCTTCAGATTTCATAGGAACAAGAAGCATAAACAACGATTACAACAGAGATGAAGATCATTAAAAAAATGTGGATCACAAACAAAAATAAAAATTATAAAGATTAACAAAAAATCAACGCTAAAGAAAGGTACTCACCAGAACAGAAATCTATACCATGCAAGAAAAAACTTGCCACAATAAAAAAATAAAATGTTTAATAATAAATCTTAGGCGGTATTAGAAAAATTGTGAATCTTTACCGAAACGTCGAAATAGAATATGATGTAAAAAAAAATAATAATAATTTGGCTAAAATACTTTACTTTTACAACAAAATATTCGGGAGACGGATCGATATGTTTGTTTTCAAGCACATAAAAAAATATATATAATAAAATATTTCTATAAGCAAACTGTTTCTTACAGCGCCAATTTTCTTTACCACTTTATACAATTCTATTAACCAGTGCTGCTCTCTATAGAAAAATAAAAAAGTCGCAACCTTCGAAACTATTTACTGGATTGATTAATGGATAATTAGGTTTTTTTTTTTTGTTTTAATATCTAGAATTTATGAAAAGTTTAAAGGAAGCAATCATACAGATAATGATTACACTAGAAGAAATTTTCACCAAATGTTACCAAAATTAACTGAGTCCAAAATGATCTTCCTAAGCTCTAATTAACAAGTTAGTAAGTAAGCGCTCAAAGTTGGGTTAAGGAACTTTGAATAAGTATTAATAAATAATTAAGTGGTTTTTAATGAAACTTCAATGATCAAGATAGTATTACAGAAGTAGAAAAAACAATCTAGTAAATAATGGAGTATTTTATTTGAAGGATCCAATAGCACACTTTTTATATGCAATAGCACACTGCAATAGCAGTTTTTATTTGAATTAAAAAAGTTAGCACTGACTATCTAAAAATTTTAGGTAGAGAACAACTGTTCTTTTGTATCATAGAGATGTATGTAAATAACATTATACCAATTTTAAAATATTAAAATTTTCTTTCCTTTTACAAAAAATACAGCAACAGAAAGTATGAAAAGCAAGAATAACATCTATTTTTAAAAAATAGATAAAATTAGCGACATGCACTGTGCAATCCATACAGCATACTGTAATTATTAAACATTAAGAAAATAAAAAACAAACAGTGATAAATTATAATGGGCGCTGAGAATCATTTTTTGTACAAAAACATTACTTTAATATGAGAAACATGAATGATGAAAACTACTTAATTGATTCAGACAGTGTAAAAAACTAGATGTAAATGTTTTAACCTAAACTGTAAATCTTGGTAGGACATAATATAGCCGTTTTTTGTAATAGTATGGGGAATGAAAACATGCTACATTTAGTTGACAGGTGTTTCGTTTTAAAGAAATATAGAAACAAATTAGGCAAACATATGTATTGACAGAAAAAAAAAAATGTATTTAATATTTTAAATAGTACAGAGAGGGCAAATTATGTATTAATTCCCTGAAATGTTTCAATATAAACATTTCTTAATAACTACCCACTGGAGCGGTCCCTCCCCGTTTTTATACTCCCTGGCCAGCGGCTCCTGGAACAATACTGTTACGCCCGCCTTCATGGGACCCAGCTCACTACCTTATAATGCTACCAGGCAAAGGAAGGGCCAAGTTGGTTGCATATATTTAAAATTAGGTTTTAGATATAAGTATTATACATATTGCACATATATTGTAAATAAAATTTAGTTGTTAGGAAAAAAATAACTAATACGTAACTCACCAATATACAAATTAATTATATTAAAACATATTCTTTCCAAATAAGAACAAATTACCAAGAGTATGTTAAAACTTGAAAGTTTTAACTTTCTCCACACATGAGAGTATTGTATTGTGCCGCTTAAAATTCTTCAAGCATTTCACGTAGTGTCGGTGCTAAATGAAATTATATTAGAATAGTGCTAGAACTATGTAAAATTTGGAAGAATCCAATTATAATAATTAAATAAAAACAGCATAGTTAGGAATTGATAAGCCTTAGAAAATCTTTTTCGTAGCCGGTATTGAAATATGCTAGTATTGTGTATTTGTAATATATAATATGTAAATAAAGACATTTTTTCAATTTCATTCATTCCAAAAAACTTTAGAAGTTTAATATCATTATTTAGTGTTCAAATATGGAAAAAAGGGTAGGGTTTGTAAATCAAAAACGTTACTGTAAGTTCTTTGAAATGCCTGCTTTTGTTGAGTTGCTCAGAAAGCTTGAGAAATGGGATTTTGCTTGGTGGCAGTTTAAGGCCTAATTTGGTTGAGTAGAACGGGTTAAGCTGTTAATGTTCGAATGATATGACATTAGGCTTAGGGTTGGCTCACAGGATTTCAGAACTGTACACGATTTGCAGCTAACGAAACTTGAGCAAATATTATAAAAGGTAAATAAAATATGATCAATATAAAATACAGCGGCTGATTGAAGGCAATTGATGTCAGTAAAAATGATTATTAAACAAAGAACATTTTAACCAACAACATATCCAATGGAGGAATTTCAACCAATAACTGAAACCGATACATTCTCTCTTGCGTAATACCTGATACTAAAATTGAAGCAGAAAACCTGCATCATCCCAATTGAAATACAGATGAAGGACTGTTAGATTGATGATTTTTCTATCGAAAATCAATATATCCAATATTGGAAAGTTCAATTAAAAAAATTAGACAATTATGACAGGGTCATTTGATGTAGATAAATTATTTTTTTATTTAAAATGTTAATGCATAACAACTTTTTTTGTTGTAGAATGTCAAATAAACCCTTACTTATGAGAGGGGCTTTTGTTTGATTTTGAGGGCAAAACATTATGGATGGTTTTCATTGTCCTAGTAACCAAAAGAATAATTTGCTTAATTTATAATTAAACTGGACATTAAATAGTAATTTATGCTAATAATAATTCTGGCAACAAGTTAATCATGTTTTATAATATACAAATCATTCATATATGATAACTGGAGGCTACGTAAAATCATTAATTTAAATGAAACTTTTTTTTGGTGATACTAGGTCGAAAAAGATTAAGAGACACTGGATTGAGGGTTCTTTCTAATGCGCCCTAGGAGCCCAGAAAAAAATATTTTAAATAATTTTAGGCATTGTTTATATCATCGTACGACTCCTTTTCTCTTAATGTATTTAGTGGTTATTATCTATCAATCTATTTTGTCTTATGCATAGAATGAGGCTGAAAGATCGTTCATTGTATTAAATGAGTTTAAGTACATAAAGTATTACAAAAACCAAAGGCTCTGAGCCTCCTATGAATCGTGCAGATTGGTAGCACCATTCTAAATTTGTAGTAGTTTTTGTAATGTTAAAAAAATTATAAAATCGAAGGGACCACCAAGCAGTAAGGAGAAGATTGTGAGCAAAACAATTTTATGTTTTGATCGCTATGAAATTCGTACTCGTGGGTTTTTCCAGGATGTAAAAATGAACACAAACTTTATTTATACATATTTTTTTTGCCAAGACTCCCATTGGATTCCTATACTTCCTAACAATGGGTGGGGGTCAAAGTTTTTCATTTTGTGCGACCGCCACTCACTGAAAAATGTCAACCAACCAAGGCCGGATTCGAACTGGCACCGCCAATAGACATCAAATTGGTGAGACTGTAAAAAAAAACGTTGCAAGGTTGGTCTAAATTACATTAATACTGTGCTGTTATAATTGCATTATGAGGTAATAACATACACATGGATTTGTTTTTGGATGTAGTATAAGAATTTAAAAAAAAATTGGGTATCATTGTTGCAGCACCTAAGTCTCAGCGTTGAGTTTATAGAGTTATAAAGGAAATGCAATCTTCAGATAATTAGAGAACCATGAAATATAGTTTAAGGAATAAAGTACCATTACGAGCCTACAAATAATAAAGTACCATTACGAGCCTACAAATAATAAATTATAATAAATGACTACTGATCGGAGATTTGAATGCATCTTCTTTTCGTTGGGGAAGCCGATAAACTGATAAGATTGGTCATGTCTGGGAAGATTGCATCGATTCAAATCAAGATCGATGTTTCTTGGTTATAATAGAGACACCTCTTCCAATCCAGACCGCGGCATCTCCCACTCATTTCAGCCCCTCCCCCCTTATCAAGGCGGGACTGCTTTCAGCGCCAATTGGTTTTGTCCATCGAGACTTTTTTAATTTTAGCTGGAGGCCCTCTAAGTAAGGTTCCATAGTACACCAACGTGCTTGGTGGAAACCTATGAAGGCTTATTGGGTCAATTACACTGCTCTATGTGAGAAAAAAATTACTTAGGATTTGCTAAATGATAAAGCTAATGAATCCTGCAAGAGACTGGAGGATACTATTCAGTGGAGTGCTGCACGCCAGAAAATACCCAAAGGTATAGTTAATCGGCACTGACCTTTCTCAGCGAAGTAAAAAAAGAAGAGATCTGAAAATTGAAAGATGAAAAGGACGAGTCTAAGAATGTAGTGTAAACGATGTGGTAAATTAACGCCAAACTTGATCTTTTGAATAAAAAAAAATTGAATGAAATTTAAAATTGTAGAGACCTCAGAAGAGAACAGTCCCTCTCGAAATTTTCTCCAAAGTCTAGTTTTTCGTAAAGAAGCAAATAAAGCTTATGAATAAATTACTTACATATAACATTAGTAAATTCCTATTTACACATCTGACAAATTATTTAGTCAAGCTTTTGGAAAGCTTTTCAAGACGTCTTCCATCCTGCTTAACTGTAGAACAGGAAAAAGTTTTTAATTCTATAATGTGTACTTGATCCACGTCTCTTTGATCCAGGAGGCAAGAGCTCTTAGTACAAGAGCCCAAGTGTAGAAAAAAGGAAATTCTTCCACCCTAATTTTTGATTACTTTGATGAAAACTATGTATAATTAATAGTCTGAAGTGATGATTTTGTCAAGTATAGGTAGAGGAAATAAAAAATGGCTGCTGTTTCAAAACGTTAAAAAAAAAATTTTTCATTCGGAATTCTATATCTTAAAAACTATCAACTAAACTAGAAAACTTAAGAATATGTCATTTAAAGTGGAGTAAAATGACTAAAATATGAGTCCTAATAGAACAATTTACGCTCTGTAGTTCTCGAGATATAGCTCTATAAAAAAAACATTTCATCTTAAAGATTAATAGTTGGTGAATTTATTTTGAGAAATCTATATTTCAGGAACTATGTGACGAATATATGTCTATCAGCACTCAAATTAAAGCTAGTGTAATGGACTATAAAGTGGTTTATAACCTTTATCTTCGTAGGAATAGTAGGTTTTATGATATTTGCTAAAATAAATTGATTTATAGTTGTTCGAACAATGTTTGATGGGGAGAAAAGGTGTTCATCATCAGTTCCTCAACCGTTGTCTTGAGGAATTTTTAAAGCTATAATTTGTGTATTTACATTAAAAAATGGTGGAGGGAGTGATATTCTCCAATAGTCAATTCGATATGTTCCCCAATTTTTTTAATGAATTGGAATAGGACTTGATTTTACTTTTCAGGTATTTTTATTTTCACTATTTTATTTCATATATGTATTGAGATTTATTCACTTTACTTAATCACATACAAATTAGGTAAGAAATGGCTAAAAGGTGTTAGAATGACCGAAATATTCGTCAAGAGTATAGGATACAAAACACTTGTTGATTCTAAACAATTTTTGCATTGTAACTCTTTCATCAACATTGAGAAAAAATTGCCACGACTTTGAATTCAAGGCCCAAACATCAACTTAAATCAGGTAGACAGGTGGTAACGAGGTGGCCACACAAAGAGGGGAATAAACGAGAAAGGAGCGAACTGAACTGACTAATAGACAGCCCCGGCCGAACTGAAGGCAGAAAATGGCCGACTTAACTGAACGATATCTCACCCGCCCTCTGTCCATTCATTTCAGTTAGCCCTCTCTCTTTACCTGGCCCTTTATCGCTCCGTCCCTGTATTTCCTCTTCTCGATCCTCATTTATATCCGATAGCTGTCTGGGGTGGGAAGGAGCTCGCATGGGCGAACGGTAGGCGGTTGGTCAGGAAACCCACCTTATGAACTCAGAGCGGACAGATAGGGGTAGTCAGTGGAACTCAGTACTGAGTTGCTTCTCAAAGAGTGATTTACGGCCTCGGCTCCTAACTTATCTCGCTGTTAGTGGCATTCAACCCAGAGTGAGAGGGGGATATGAAAAGAAAATGTTTATTTGTTATTCTTTATGCAAGTATTGTAATTTTTGTTTGTTTGGTATGGGTGTCCTACACTTTGTGACAATGAAACAAAAACGATGTACGTTTTTAGGCCAATATCTTGCCAGGTCACGAACCTGGAAATTATGACATTTCCGATTTTTTTGCATTTTGACGTGGTTTTCAATTAATTTCACAATAATAAAAATATCTGATCACTGATTTTAGATTAGATTTTTATTCAGGGCGATCAACATCTAGGTTATTAC
>NW_027115101.1:456028-469079 GCF_000696795.3 Halyomorpha halys
CTAAGAAGTATCTACCCACTGGAGCGGTCCCTCTCAGCCATTTTTGTACCTCCAGCCAGCGGCTCCTTGGTCAATACTGTTATCCCCGCTTATATATATTTAAATTTTAGTGCCTCAACAAATGAGAGTACTGTACTTTACTTTACTTAATTCATTATCCTTAATTAGGTAAAAATCTAGCGGTCGAGCGTTATTCTGACCAAATAACCTCCTTGCACAACCGTTGGTCTAGTAACAGTGCTCCCTTACAAAGTACTGATCCCCTTACCCTTCATGGGTTATTGCAGTAGAAATTTAATTTTCTTTTTTTATTTTGTTATTTGAAATTTTTTTGCGGTATTTTGTAATATAACCTATTGTTTTTCAAATTCTCAGCAGAGACTAAGAACTTCTAATTGCAGAACAGGGATAGTTCAGTTATCCTCTATAACAAAAGATACATTCTTGTATAACATTGTAATGGGGGATGACGGTAGCAGCGTGGTAACGCGCCTGTCAGCCAACCCATAGGTTGCGAGTTCGAGTCCCCCCCAGTTCGAGTCGGAGCCCAATCCGGGATTTCTTCAAGCTTATAACTATAAAATACTCACTCACCCACGGGCATTTGTGAGGCCCGTCAGCCAATGGGTGGCACTTAGAAAAATAGGCGTGAGAGTGACGTACCCACCCTACGAAAACCACGTCAAAAACGTGCGATGTATTTCTTAAGTACATCGCGCGAGGCCTTGGACTTCCGCCGTCTGTCGCGCCAATAAACAACCACATAACAACATAACATTGTAATATTATATAATTACCGATAATAAACTGAAAATACAAACATGGCCTTATATGTTTCTATTTTTATTTATTTTTTCTCAAAGATCTAAGTTCTAAGCAATAGCCTAGTTTTTGGCAAACGTTTCCTGCACGCATCATTAGCTATCTGGGCTTATCCACTGCATCATATTGGCAATCGTTTATTTTCTAAATACGTGAACAAAACCGAACGTTTATAAGTAGTCAACAATTCACGATACAATGAAGATAATAATTTAAAGCAAATTACTTATTTATGTTATCAATACTTAATCGGGTCGCTGGTGGCTTATGCCATTTTTAGAAAGTGGACTGAGGTCTTCCCTGATTTTTCCGGCCAAAGTTTAATACTAAACTTCCCTGAACCCAAAGCTAAAATATCGTGATACAAACATAATTATTACTATAATTATAAAACTCCGACAGAAAATTATTAGGGGCTGAACTACATAGTTAGGATTGAAAATATTCTTTTAGAATTTGATTAATATTGCACATTACATATTAACACATTTAAAAATATTATTTTTTTTTATTAATATAACTAATGAAGAAAATAAGTTGCCCAGTTGGTAGAGAATATAGGACAAAATTGGTAGCGGGGTCGTCCAACTATGAACAGCAGCCCTAACGATCACACTTCACTAACCAACTGATTTTCTTCTATCGAATCTTCCTAACAAAGTGTTTCGTGCTTTATCCATCGCTTTCTAAACTGATATGAGAAAAAGTTTCAACGCAAAAATCGAATGTTTAATGGCTAATGTTAGTGTTTAATTTGGTTAAATAATGTAATAAATACCAGTATTGGACTCAGAACATTAGATTTGACATTTCTGAATTCCGGAATGATTTATTATTCGAACCTTTTTTTATTTTAATTTTATAATTCATTTTTTTTTCAATTTAATTTCATCAGAAAACAAATAACTACCTATAAAAAAGGTTTGAAATATCAATTTGACACTCTGAATTTTAATATTTTAAAAATAAATCGAAGCTCCACTGTTAATCTTGAGAATACAATCATTATTTGAGGCTTAAAATTTAATTTTATTACTGTGAGCGTTAACTTGTGATTTCCTACAGCAAAGGGTTTGTTTGTCTTCATCTCTCGTAGATTACTGGGCTAAACTAGAACCTGTGGCCGAAATAGAATTAATAAATGAGAATAATTGAATTGACTATTTATTAGTAGTTAGTTTCTTGACATTAATTATTTGTTATTTTTTTTCATGAATCAGAAAAAATATACAAAATTGTTTTTTTCATTGGCGCGACAGACCGTGGAGGTCCAAGGTCTCGCGCGATGTACTTAAAAAATACATTTGCGTTTTCTGTAGTGGTTTTCATAGGGTGGGTCCGTCACTCCCACGCCTATTTTTGTGAGTGTCACCCATTGGCTAACGGGCCTTACAAATACCCGGGGGGAGATTGTGAGTGAGTATTGCATAATTTTATGCTTGAAAAAATCCCGGGTAGGGCCGGACTCGAACTAGCCATGTAGGGTTGGCTGACATGCGCGTTACCACGCTGCTGCCGTCATCCCCCATATCATATGGTTATAGGGGATAACTGAACTAACCCAGTTCTGCAATTCGGAGTTCGTAAAAAATTGGTTTATATACCATAAAACAGGTAATATAAAACTATAACAGAATGTCTTTTTTATGATTCAAAGTTCTTTCGAGTTTTAGTTGAATTTTAAACCAAGGAATCTGTTTTATGATTGCAGGAAAATAATTTTTATGATAAATATTTAATTTAGACGACGCTTAAAAGTCCATTGTCAAAAATTTGTTTTTCAATATATATTATGTGAGTAAAAATAATAATAATTGTTGCGGCCAACATATGGTTCACAAATCGATTACATGAACATATTATTTTTATTACGTCCAAAAAAAAACTACTCTCTGTTGTTTTTTAGACGGCAAATAGACAGATGACTTCATAACGTCTCAGTTTGGGCACATATCGTCTCCTCACTCGTATTCTAGTGAACTTGATTGCCAGCATTCTGGCCATCTTCGTCGTCTTCATCATTTTAGCCAGGCAAGCGGACTACTTCGGCTTATCCTCCAAGGGGACAAGGCGGGCGGACTACTTCGGCTTATCCTCCAAGGGGACAAGGCGGGCGGACGTACGTCCTTTTGTCGATCTTCCTTCACGAGAACATCCACTCAGGACAACTACAACTGGGGCCCCATCAATCACCAGTGATATAAGACTTTTTTGTTCGTCTCTTGTTCAACCTTTATTTAATTTTTATAATAGTTTTAAATTTGCTTTGTCTTTTTTTTTTTTCTAGTTTGTATATTTTCTATATTTTGTTTCCTTTATTGTGTTATTTTAATTCCTTTATTAACTTATTTTAAAATACAATAATAACAAAATTCGGCTGTTCATTTCTTTTCTTTTTAAAAATTTTCACGGTTGGGCTAGTAAAGGTTCTTTTTGAACCCCTACCCACCGTAACAATAATAATAAATGCTCCTATCTATCTGTTTATTAAGGTCTAACAAGACAAGTTCACATCAAATAAAATCTGATTTTTTTTCTCTGGTTTCAAAATTAAATTTTAAAAAAATACTCTAAAACGTTAGCTCTATCCTTTAGCTAACGTTTAAGAGTATTTTTTTTTTTTATTTAATTTTGAAACCAGAGTATTTTCTCGAAATACTAGGACTAGTAACATAAATTTCTGTCCACTGACAGCAAATCAAATATTAAATTTTATGTAATATTTATTCAATTTTTTTTTTTTTTTTTTTTAAGGGCATGGACCTCATCATAGATTGCATGCCAGGCTAGTCTATCGGCAGCAACCGCTCTCCATCTTCTGACCCCAAGTTGGCGCAGGTCCTCAACATCGTGCAGCCATCTCATTCTGGGACGTTCACGCTTTTGGGTTTTACTTGCACCTTCTTTGCAGACGATACTCCTTCATACGCTCCACACGCCCAGCCTTCTTTTTTTTATTACTTTTACTATGTCTGGTTGACCATACAACGCTTTTTTTTTACCATAAAATCTTCATTTTTTTCTAATTTTCCACTCTCCATCAGAGTAGGCTGATCCATATATTTTTCTGAGTATCTTTCTTTCCCAGGTGCATAATCGTTTCTCCATCTCCTTTGTCAAGACCCATGTCTCACTCAATTTTTGTTTACATTAATTTAATAATGTATGTATTATTTAATAAAATTCACAAAAATTATCTTCACTACAATTAGTACAATGACTACAACTAATTATAAAAAACTATTTTATAATAGCCGTATAACAATTTAATAAAGCACATTAGAAACACTGACCCCTTACCCGTCCGAGATAAAAAAAAATACAACGTAATCCCCTCAGGAGTACAAAATCATGTAAGAAAATAAAATTTTACAACCACATATGAATATTACATGAAGGAGACTCGGAAAATACCCCGTCTCACTTTTACGGCTTCTGGCAACTTTTATGTTTCTATTAAAACTTGAGACTATTAATCAAAGTTTCTTCAACGTGAATACATTCTAAGCATTTTACGTCCTAGTTTGTCAAAATATTGGACTTAGCCAATGTGCTCGCGGATGTCCGTGAATTAATAATGAGGCTTGTTAAATATCGAACACGCGATCCATAACTAAATAATTTATAAATTAAAAACAGATTTAATTTTTCTTTATTATTCAAATGCACGGGATAAAGGTTAAAGTGTAATTGTATAATAAAAGCAGTTGAAACTAATACAACTGAAGTCGTAATAAGGAAATAAAACGGGGAGGGCTGGACGATCGATATGGAGCAATATCTACAGGGAGCTATCTAAACAACAATTGTTATTCAGCAGTTTAAATAATGTAATAGCTACTGTGTCGCTGTAGTAAAATATTGTCTTGCTAATAATAAACATTACACAGTATATAAAAAGAACGTAAGTAACGTCATTTATGTTACAGCAACATTTAATAAACGTTTTGTAAAAAATATTAAGCAGGAATTACGTGTTCTTTTCACTTAATTTCATGAACTATTAATAATTATTTTAAAATATTTTTTTAATATTAGTATTCCATTCTATTTTTTTTAATTGAAGGACTCACTCATAAAAGTTTGTACCACAATTTTTCAGCGTAAGAAAATTATTTCAAACGTCAAAATTCAAAATATATTTATTTGGTCCAAGGTAAAAATTTTTTCCTACCCTTCAAAAGTTATAAAGTTAAGGTATACTAGTTGTAAAATTTTCAGATTGAGCTCATTGTTTATTTACACTATGAACGACTTATAAAACACACATTATACAAACAGGGCATATATATACTTAAGTGTCCTAACTCAAAATAAAATTAAGAATTTCAAAACAAGAAAAAAATATTTTTTAAGGTATGACCGTTTACCCTTTGTTTAGAAGATATTCACGTCTAAAAGTTTTTATTCTTCGGAATTATTTAGGTTACAATAAATGAATTAATATGTGTTCTAAATACTTTATTAAGGAAATATAAACATTGATGTACAAATTAACAGAAAGAACAGCCTAAGTAAGCTCAGTCAATGAACTTAATTCTCAACAATGAAGGATAATTAATACTTGCGAAGCAATAACATTAAATTCCGTTAGGACACTGCTGCTGTTGATGAAAGATGCCAAGCATATCGTAGATCTCAAGGTAATCATTCTATCAATTTTATTAATGATGAAATTTTATTAATAAAATTGATAGAACACGTATTAGTTTATTAATTATATCCTAAACTATTTATAACAGTGAAAATATTTACAAGTAAATATCTCCTAAGCAAAGCGTTAATGAAAATATCAACAAAGGGATTTTTTTTAGGACCTTACTCCATACTTTCAATTAGAACATGAAACCATGAAACTAATTTAGAATAATTTATAAACTATGTCATGTCGACTAAGAATTTACTATAACGAAATAATAATATCTAAATAAATCATTAAAAACAAAATTAACAAATTGAATAAACTATTTTTTAATTGAATCAAAAATTTAACTAAACAATTTTTCAGCTTCCTTCTCCCCTGTATAATTGATGTTTGCAGTTGTACTACAATTATATTTCAGGAAGTGCAGGACTTCAGACATCTATTGTACGATTGTAGGTTGCTTGCACGGGACAGAGTCAAGCAAATAAGACTTTTGATAATTTAACCCCCACTCGCAGTTCGAGCTTGTAGATCTTGATAAATTCCAGAATTTATCTGTAAATTGACTGGTCCTAAGCAGTATAGAGTTACATAAATTAGAGGACAGGATCTGTGTTATACGATGAAGGCGGCATGTTTGCATTTATATATATTTACTTTGACACAATATTTATTAAACAACTGTTCAATCAGCCAAAGCTGGCATGATAGGTTTAAGGATGTTTTTAAAAATCAGAGTTATATCAGTAGGAATATCGTCAGTAAAAAAATATTTGAGGGTAGGGTATTAGACAAGACTATTTTGTGCAACAACACTATTCCTATTGTTAACACTTGGTTAACAATAGGAAAAATATAAGCCACAGTGAACACGGGTGCAACTATTCGAAAAGTAATATGGGATGACTAGGTATCAGAGTTGGGGTTAGTGGATATTAATCTTATATGTGATTATGTCAGGTTATTTTTCAAACCTATTAATATGTCAATAAGACTACTGTGAGGATGTCCGAGATTCAAGGTACATTATCGGCTTACAACCAACATTAAGATTGCAAAAATCGATTCATGAGGTATTTCTAAATTGCAAAGAATATCTCTGAGCACTGGCGTAAGTGAATACATTAAAGATGCTACATTTAAGACGTTAGCTTTCAGTAGATCAGCAGATTCTATTGTAATCTTTATTAATTTAAATGATAATTAATTAATAAATAAATTATTAATAATTAACTACTTGCCGTGTACGGGGCTTCGGGTGTTCTAAGCCCGACTAGGGGTTCCCCGTACACATATTATATTGAATTTATACATATATTCATGTATTTAGGTTATGTATTTATATTTATGTATTCATATCCATGCATTTATATTCATGTATTTATATTATGTATTTGTATTATGTATCTCTATCGGGTCCTGATAGGAACCGACTGAAAAAGTATGGGCTATATTTAATTCAAACATAGATACCATAGACCCCCTCGCCATGGTATGCTAGATATGAGTATCTATAATTAATCATTGGAGTTCTTTTCCAACGGTATCGTGTTCGCCAATTTACTATGCTATTATATATGAGGTGGCATGCAGGGATTCTTAATTATAAAGTAAAGTATTTGTTACATATTTTATATTTACAATCATATATATATTAGTAAGAATAATATTATGAGAGATAATGGTAGACTTGTTTTCATATACTTTAATTGTTATATTATGAATTGAGAAGTACCAGTTGGGATCTTTGATATTTATACTGACTCTAAGATATTAAATCTATTATTGCCATTCAAATTACAATAGAAAAGGGTCTTACTTGTCTTGGTGCGTCAGTCGGATTGGCAGTAGTCGCGGCGGAGCATCCATATTCGCTTTGCTCCACAGCCTCCTGGCGGCCGCTGCTGAATTCCTGCGAGGTGTGACTTCCTCCTCTGGCCTCCAACTGGTCACCCGCGCTCTCTTCCTCCAATCACTCCTCTACCAGGACTGTCCTCTTCCCATACTATCTTGAACTCTTCTTTCGATGGTCTTCAAATGCCCTCCGTTCCCTCTTCCGTTCCTCCTGCTTCTTTTTGCTTCTTCTCTCCCCTCTACTTCTAACTTCTCCCCACCTCCGATCTCCGTTCTTTTCATTGGCTCTCCTAAGCTCCCACTTTTTTACTTACCCTTCAGAGGGGGTGGGAAAGGTCCAATGACCTTCAGCGAAAGTCGGTCATTTTTCCTCCCTTTCATGTTCAAATTAAGGCGGCCTCCTTCTTTGACCGGGGTCGCTGCATTTTCTCCGAGGTTTTTAGAGAGGCCAGGAGTGAGATAAGGGCTGCTTAGCTGTTTACCTCTGCCTATGCGGTCAACCGTCCCCAGAAGACCATGGGGACCCCTGGTATTTACATATATCTATACATTACTTTCAATGTGTTGCCGACCGGGTCTCTGACTAGGCCCGGCGGCTCCTTTATTATGGCGACAAAAGAAATTACTTTACGCTAAAAATTGCAGCTGGTGCCTTTCATACATATCATAGTACTAATATTACAATATCTTATATAGTTGTTACATGTGTGAAATACAGGTATATACAGGGAAAAGTACAAATATTAATATATGGCGTTTGCCTGATGGCAGTATAGTTCCCATGTTAGCTGGTAGGTTGCGTCATGTCGGGCCTTAGCAGTTTTGGTGGCTGTAGTGCATAAAATCTAGACCAGCAGGTAGTGGTGTCGCTACATTTTAATTAGTATTATTGTTATAGACTAAACACGGGCATGCTTAATAATTACACTAGGTAATATTATTTTTAGAGACACAAATACATTTTTTTTAATACAAGCAAAGTGGCAAGTTAAAAATATATCTACTGTGTTTATAACCAAAATGTTCCCTGGAAGAGGGGGAGTTGGGAGTTCAAAACTAGCTTGAGTAAGGAAAACAATGTGACTGTGGCTAATGAACTGATCAGCTTCAGCAACTAGAGCTTCCACTAGTTTTCCTTGTTGTTTGGGGGCAAAATAGTTTTCCTTTATTTAAATACTTGACTTTCATTTATTTACACCGGATTCTGTTTTCTTTTTGAGATGGTTTTATTTTAACTATAGAATACAAACAAAAAATATATATTACAGAATATTAGTTATTGAAAACATTGCTATATCAGTTAGCATCAGTTCTTGAAATGCACAATGATCATCTAATGAAGAAAAAATGTTTTTTTTTTTCTCATATTATTTTAAATTATAGTTAGTAAAAGCATGATTTTAAGGTTTCAATTGCACTGCAATTGCAGGTTTCATTGATTTTTGATTTTTTATTTCGTAAGCGATTTCATATAACATAATGTGCTCAATTCGGATTCTGAAAGAAGTTCATAATTTCCTTTTTCAGATTCTCAAATACAAAAAAGTATTTTTAAATTATACTTCTTTCTGAAGATTAAAACAGCTACGTGTCATTGAACAGTGAGCTGATCAAACGAATAAATCAACGAACTGAAAAAATATAATATTCATGTATAGCTCCCAGAACAAAGAGTTTTCTTTATTTTAGATCCTGACAACAGTTCTCGGAAATAGAAAATAACGGCTTGAAAAAAGCTTTGTTCTAACGGTTCAAGTTTCCCCCCCAGGTATCGGCTTTCGTAAACTTCTCGGAAAAAATAAATATTGATGGTGCCTGAACTAAAAGAAATAAAAGAAGTAAATTTGTTTAAAAACAAAAAAAATGATTAAACAAACAATTTAGTATTTTGGTTAAATAAAAATAAATTTGTTTTGGAACATGATAATTAAACAACAAAAAGACAGTGGTTTGTTGTACAAAAAGTATTTGCACACCCAGTTTTTATAAAATTATCGGTCCTAAGGGAAATAATAATTCACTGATATAAGATAATAATTCCCACTTCACATTAATAAAAAGTTTATTTAAAACTAAAACAATTCTATATGTGTACAATAATTAACTTTTTAAATTAATGAAGATACATTTAAAAAATAATGAATGCCTCTGGCAAAAATTATTTGCACACTTCTGATTATTTTTTTATGTTGAGAATAAATATAAATTTAATATTTCGTTAAAAGTCCATTGACATCAATAATTGCCTTTAGACGTCTGGGCAAGGATTGGACCAAGTTTTTAACCAAGCCAAGACTGATTGTTTTCCATTCTTGGACCAGTACTTATTTCAAATGGTGTCTTCCAGTGATATGATGCTTTCTCACATTCTGCTGCATGATGTGCCATACATATTCTATGATATTTATGTCAGGTAATTGGGGAGGGGTGTGCAGCTGTTTTCACACATTAAATATCAACCATTCCTTGGTTTTGATGCCAGTGTGTTTTGGATCGCTGTCCTGCTGGAACACATATTAATCCCAGATATTCATTTTTTGGCACATGCATGCAGATTATGGCGCAAAATGTTCACAAAACCTTCAGCATTTAACATTCCGTCAATGGCAACAAGATTTCCCACACCATGGTATGAGAAACACCCCATGCCATAACATGTCCACCACCATGTTTTACTGTAACAGAAACATTTTGCTTTTTCAATTCTTCCTTACGTCATCTCTAAATACTCTTCTGCCCATCGGACCCAAACAAATTGAACTTAACAACTATATGACAGAATGATAACTTAACAGAATATGACATCCTCCCCGAAGCTAAACAGCTTTTGTAAATATTCTGAGGCAAAAAGCAAGGCGCTTTTTACGGTTGATTTCATTTATATAAGGTTTCTTTCGAGGTACTCTGCCATGCAGGTCGTCAGAATTCAGGTAGTATCTGATAACCATATTAGCCAGGTCTCGAGAACTTACTGAGGGATGCTTCATACCTTCATGTTTTGTTACTTCATTGAATCGACTTACCAGAATTCCATAGAGAAAATCCTCATGATTGTTAACCAGTGACTAAAGAATTTAATTCTTAATGCTTTAGCATTGTAGGAAAACATCAGGGGGTATAGTCTTATACAAAAGACACCTCTTACTATATACAATACTATAAATAAAAAACATAAATAAATGAAAATAATAATTCTTAATAAAAGATAAAAGTGAAGTAAATAACAAAAACAATGACAGTTATGGATTTAACAAAATAAATAATTGACTTCTAATGAGATAAAAATGAAAGTTAATTTAAGAAAAAGATGAAGAGAAAATAAAATAAAATTTTAGAGTGACAATAGCATTTTTTTATTATTTTATTTATTTGTTGATATTTACAACTGTATAAAAAATACAACCAGTAAATTTGATCATAATGACATAATGATATGATACAGGATGTAGAGAAACTACCCAGTAGTAGAACTCTAAAAACAGTTTACAATATAAGGTCACGAGGCCATCTTCTTTTCAGGCGCCTCGGAGGATTGCCAGGAATGGAAGAGGAAGCAAGGTTAGAAACGGACAATAACATAAATGATAAATATAGAACTTGAATACAGGATATCCTGCAGCAGCCTATACTTCAGTCTTCGGGTTGTGGATGGTCTCCCAATTTGTAGGTCACTGCTCCTTTAACTGTCGGTAATTGGGAGTGGAACTTCATGAACCTTTTTTTGATGTAATGCTGTGGTGACTCTATTAGAAATTCCCGATGCAATAGGTTGTTTCGTACATACCTTCTTACATTTCTGCTGAAAAGTAACTGATTGCAAGTTCGCGTAAACTCTTAATAAACCCGAAAAGTTTTATTTAAACTACAATCGAATAGTAATTCATTTACACTACTACTAATAGTGTGGCTCTACAATCCGGTGTCGAATCCTCGCCTCATCCAGCAGCTTTCACCAACTGTCTCGGTCCCTTGCAGTCGCCATCCAATTCCGAAGCTCCGGCGTATTTGTTGCATCAGCAGCAACACCATCGGCCCATGGCAGCTTTGGTCTTCCTCTTCTCCTGGTACAGTGGAACACCACCATATAAACGTATATGGATTCTACTTTCAAAGACTAGAACTTCTTTTTCACAAGCTCGGGAGGTAGTCCAAGTCTCACAACCATACAGCAAAACTGGGCGCACTATTGTCTTTTAAAGACAAAGCTTTGATTTTCTGGAAAGAGGTCTACTCCGGAACTTCTTAGAAAAATAGCACGGATTTGCTGCTATGATCCAACTTTGTTCAGGTTCGTTATCTTGAAATTCCAATGAGCCAAGATATACAAAAACATTAGTTTTCTCAAATTGGTATTCCCTGAGATTCTTAAATACAAAATGTTTTTGAAGGGAAGAACAATGCCTTACGGTTTCCGAAAATATAATATTGAGTAGGATATCTAGAGTGAAGAAGGAATAATTATTGAACAGAAAATTCAAACGCCTGTACTAAATGTAATTGCATGTCACAAATATAATCGAATTTCACCACCACAGACACAGAAATGGGTGCATGAAGTTATTAGCTTGGAAAAAGAATTGATTACTAAAAAAAAAAAAAATCAATGTTAAACCAATTATTAATGTCCGAGGTTATGACCAAGTCATGTATGGGAGGATTGTTTAAGGGTTGACCTGGTAGATTTGGATTTAGATAGGGCTCTTTGAAAGGAGTTATATAGGTACAGATTTTTGGTGGATTAGATACTAATATTTTGGATGTGTTAAGACTTATGTTATTGTTTATGTTTATCTTTAATTTTAATATCAATTTCACGCTTATCGCTTCCATCGCAACGAGTTGATGCCTTATAAATAATAATAATGCCGTGCCTCACAGGGAATCAACACTCATTGAGATTAAAAAATGTGAGCTGTTTGTTGCTGATGTTCACGTGACTTATAAGTCTGTTTTATTATTAAAAGTTTAATAATAGTTTAATACAGTTATTACTGTCTCAAAAAAAAATGTGATCATGTAAGTTTTGAAAGAAATATATAATTATTCTTTCGTTTTCTGATTTTCAGTGCCTATCATTCATCAATTATGCTGCAAAACCTACAGTAACACCATCATTCTAATTTCCATAACTAACAGGGATGCCCCTAAACACAGAAACACCTCGAGAAGTCTTTGTTCACTACTACACTCTAATCAATGTTATTTTATAGGTTTTATAAGTTACTGCCTTCAAGAACTATAAAAACAAACTGTTTATGGTTTCTTACTTCTGGAATTAGTTTTCTTCGTATTGTCGGATATCATCTGACCAATACTGCGTAAAAGACATATTCGCGACTAGTTTTCTTTAATCTCAAGACAGATGCTACCGCACGCCTTTCTAACCAAAAAAATAATGTGAAAATGGGCGGCAAAACGACATCACGGCAGCATTCATACAGTAACGAGCCGTTCGTGGCGCGTGCGCGCTCCAGACTCGACGACCAGAAGTGCCCGGGTCACCGCCGCGTCCACAACCCTCGCCGCTCGCCCGCTCCACCTCTTGCGATCTCACACGAGTCCGTGCCTATAGTGCCCAGTGTAAGTGCGTGAGCTTGTGATCTGTGTAAAGTCTCTTCAGCAAAGTGTCCAAAGGAATTAATGCTATTCGAAAACACAGGTGAACCAGCTAAATTGTCTTTGAATAGTATTTTTAGAATAACATATTTTATTATTATTAATTTTTTTTAT
>NW_027115101.1:469589-469967 GCF_000696795.3 Halyomorpha halys
ATATTATATTATATACTCACCCTGATATAAAATCATGGAAGGAGAATTTATAAATTAATTGTTAGAACAGCTACATACATAAATATTTATTTTTTTAATCTTGAAATCAATATTTCAGTATAATTTGCTTGCACTTAATGCATTACAGAAGGTTTGCTTATTTTGATAAATCTTCTTTGGTGTTTATTCGTAATATATTTTGTGTATCTTGTTCTTATTCTGAATGAGTTGTTTCTTAAACGAAAAATTACCGCAAAGGTCAAATTAAAAATAATAATTATCGTTAAAAATTACTATATTTAAGGTCGTTTAAAAGACTGAATTTTTTTAAATTGAAATTTTCCACTTATGCGGTCTTCAAGAAATTAAATACACACA
>NW_027115101.1:470092-477254 GCF_000696795.3 Halyomorpha halys
TCGAACACATACCTATAAGTTTGAAAACAAATTATTAAATCAGTCTTCTAAATGATTTTAATAAACATTTTCTTTTTTACATTTAAACATAAATGAAAATTTTTGTATTATATCAAGAATTTATTGGTTGCAGACAACATATAAATATCTTAATATATTGTGGCTTCAGATAGGAATGAATGTCAACTTTTTAATTGAGAGAGAAAATCATTTTTTTTTATTTTTCAATTTTATCTTATAAAAGGAAATGTGGAACATTGAATTAAAATATGTAAATATATAATTTCTTTGGTTGGTAATATATTTATTCCATAAAAATATACTTTTTGATTAAATAATATGTATGAGTTCCCTCCGTGTATTTGTAGCAAAAGTGATATATAAATCGGTTGGAAAATTGGATCTTTTCGCCGGCGCTAGAACGCTTGGTAGCCGCCACACCTTTACTTCTTTTCATCACACACCACTCTTCTTCCAAAGAAGATTCACCCTTCAGTAGTTGAAGAAATAAAAATATAAAACATAAATTCACTAAATGATCTATTCTTTTTGTGAATATATTCATTCGAAATATCAATCAGCAAATAATATTTTTAATTTACTAAATTCTCTTGCATAATTTCTAATTACCTCCCGTGATTTCCAGGTTAATATTTTGAATAAAATCAATTTATAATAATAATTAAATTATGATTAAAACATTTCATACTTTTATTAAAAATTTTTTTCTTAATTATTTATTTATTGTAATTTACAACTGTACAAAATAATACAATACGTAAATATGTAGTATGTTTCATATACAATTGAAAATCTTGGGAAAGAACCACCCATCAGTGGTACTTCAAACATTAATTTAAACTAGAAGGTCTCGTGGCCATCTTCTTTTCAGACGCCTCGGAGGATTATCAGGGATTGTTAAGGATGAAAGATTAAGAATTAATGGGTTAGGATGGTTAAGGAGTTTGGATTATTAAAATTAAAATTATTTTGCATTCGATATGTCTTAATTTGTATAAATAAAAAAAAAACTGACATAAATTATGTAAGTATGTGTTACACATATACTTACACACTTGACGGATTCGCATTTTCTGTGTTTTTTTCTACTATTACAAAATTTTGGATATAAATCCTTTACGAAGTGGTTTTTAGTTTCTAACTGCTTCGTTTGAAAATTTAGACTAAACGATTTAATAATAAAAAAAAATATGAGGAATAAAATGAACATGTAAATATTTTTATATTTATCAGTAAAAACATATTTCCAACATATTTGCTTCATCAAATGTTGTATTTTGCAACATTTCGAAATTTCCTAGAGGTGTAGTTTTTTTTCATGAACCCCAATTTTTTGTTGTTTTATTTCTCTAAATTATTTTATTACATCTTAATAAAGTTTGGATATTAGAATAGGGATATTCAAATATTTACCATGAAAAAACACCACTCAAATAAATCCAAATAATGCCTACCGTACAATTGTTCGAAGTCAATTAATATGTGATCTCTAAGGACTCATTTTAGGAAAGGTCTAGAAAGTATGATTCGGTATGAATTCAAAGTTCCTATGTATAAACTTTGCCATCTGGGATTTAGACACACCCCTACCTTCCTGGTTAAAAGTTAAATTTCCAACTCATTGTACATTCTGCATTTCCAAGCTGTTATTCAAAGGGAACATACGTAAGGAGGCCCAGATCTAAATGCATTCTGCTTATTTTCTAACAAAATGTATTTAACAGTTGAATGCGACTTATTTTGAAATCTAATTTTTAAGTTTTCGGGTCACATTGTTTCTTGTCTAATGAGTAAAAGTGCTTTTAAAGTAGTTGTTAACTGCAAAATAAACTTCCTCTCAAAATGGAAAAACTTCATTTCGATTAGAAGCTCCTTATAAGTTCATTTTGTTGATACAGTATAACTTACTTTTAATTATTTTAAGAATTTTACTCTGAATATATAGTATTAGGTTGGTATATAGTATTGCAATCGTGAAACATTTAGAATTCCAGTTTTCAGCGGGTATAATGAAATCAGTTTCAGTCCAAATGACTGAGTCTCGCAAAAGGGTCTGTGTGACCGTTTATGAAAAACCTCAAAAACGAAAAGTCGTAAACAACTGAAATTATCCATTTAATATATATCCAATATATTTCTGGGATGTGAAAGCAACTTTTTCGCAAAAACCAAAGACTGTCATTTATAAAATTAATTTTTCGACTTTTTTAGGTTTGATCCAAAACGGCTCTATGTATTCTAATTAAAATCCATAAATCAATGAGGGATTAAGTTCTATTTAATAATGGACAGAATTCATTCTCATTGAGATAGTGAAACAGGGCTTGAATGCCATATTTAAAAAACATTTCTTAAGTACAAAAAAAAAGATCAAATTGCTAGAAATAATAAATAATGTTTAAATAAAAAATTGAAAGAATTTTATAATATAGGAGAAAAAAAGGAAAAATACATCCGATTCGAACAAGAAAAGCCTAGACTCGTCCAAGACAGTGTTTTTATCTTCTGTTTAACTGTTGTATTTGTTTAAAATGTAAAATTTATATATATTATAACTACTAAGAGAAACTCAAAAATACAAATTTTTATAGCAACAGAAAAATATAAAATTTTGTTCTTAATTTTCTCCTTCCCTGGTTTCAAGATTTTTTTTTTTCAAAAACCGTAAAAATAATATTAAAGTTAACATCTACAAAACTTTGGAAAGTGAGTAGGTTAGCAAGTGAATGATGTTAGATTTCCGTATATTGTATCTGCTGTCAGATTAATTGTCATCTGATAATGGGTTGTGTTTTCTGATAAACTGAACGAACGGCTATTATTTTTTTTTCAATTTATTTAGAACATCGTTCAAGTATATAATGAAACATTAATGGGGTTTAGACTCAAAACCCACAGCTAATTTAAGCCACACTTTAAATGATTAACGGAACTCCTCAGGGTGCTTCGTAAAATGAATGTGGGAATATATTTATTAGTTATAATAGAGAGGAAGGCGGTGTTTTTAATTTCTCAAACATACACAGTACAGATCAGGATCTGTCCTAAATATTTAGAAAAAGTAATAACTGAAAATAAAAAAATGTAGAAATTACAAAACCGACAAAATTTACTGAAATTAAAAAATCAATTTAAAAATTTCCACCATTCCAAATTTCCCTAATATTATAATATGGATAATGATCATAGACAACAACTTACGTGTCCAACAATGCTATATGTTTATCATTCATTAGATCTTTTGCTGAACTACTTCCAAATTAAAATAGTAAATAGAAGGGTTATAATTCTTTTTCGAGATGTATTAGAGAGCAAAATTGCTCATAAGAAAAAAAAAAAGTGTGGGAGTTTTGGGACTGGCCGAAAGAAGTGAAATAATGTATTCAATTTTTGTATTAAGGATTATGCGTTCCCTATTATAGCTTAAGGCAGAAAATATAAGTTCCATAATAATAATAAATTTATAATTATCTAAGTAAGTAATCAAAGTTTTTATATTGTAATAGGAGACTTTGAGATGACAGGAGCTCACTCAATCGGATTAGCACTGCAGAGGATGTTAAGCTCTAATTAAGTTCCTACTGTTCTATTACAATATAAGAATTTTCCTGCTAGAATTGACAAGCGTTGACCCCTACTCATCACCGTTCTATCTCGGGTCAAGAAATAAATTTACTCCATGTAAATATATAAATATATATATATTTTTTTTTGAGTTGTAGAACGTTGGTAAAGAAGTTTCGCTTCAAAAATCAGTTATGAATAAAATTTACTCAAGTCTACATTCAATGTTAAGTCAAATAACGCTGCCCTCCTAGGGCTAAAGTTTATGACTTATAAGTACATGAGCTATATTTTTCATTTGTTAGGATTTATTTTTATTGTCACGATTTTATACATTTATACAATTTTATTTCATTTTTTATTGTAGAACGAATTACTCTCACGAAAAGAAAGTTTCAATAAGCATGCGCAGTCTTGTAAATAATTGCAGGTACTCACCGGTTACGTAAAAGTATCATTAAAATAAATTAGTATCCAAATCCCCAAAGTAGAAGTGAGTAGAGTAGGGATCAGAATACGTTGGAATATCTTGGATGCTTTTTGATGAAACTCACTCCATATGCTTCTAAATTAAAGAAAAAAAACCTGGGGTTAAATTAATCCTCTCTCCACTTGCGCTATTAACCCTCGTATATGAATGTATTAAAATTTAATCTGTACCGCTACAAACATGAGGGGTTAGGAGTTCAGTACTGTTACTAAACCATCGGTTGTAGAAAGGAGGTGATTTAGTCAGAGTCACGTTTCACCACCCTTTTAAGGGTACCCAATTTATGAGGCTGAGTGGACCCCGGAGGGCTTCCTAACCCCTGGGTACATGGGTACAGTGAAACTGAAAATAATTATCTACCACAACAGGATTAGAACCCGGGACCTTAGAGTTAGTAGTATAGTAGGTTAATTCGTAAACCAAGCCTGGGCAGGTTGACTTTTATTTCGTGGCATCCCATGCATCCGTGCTAAACAAAGTACTGAGCCCCTTACCCTTTATGGGTTATAAGCGGTATAGGTTATTATTTTTTATTTAATACTTAGCGTTCCCTTCAACAAAAATATGTATTTTTACTCACAAAGATAATTACTACTATTTCTTTGCTTAGGAAAAAATATTAAAATTAAACAAGCAACTGAAAAGAGTTTATATAGGTGACTAAAACGTCCCAAAATATCTCGGCAAACACAAGGGACACAAAGAAAAATAATTCCTGCGAAAATATTTACACCATCCAGAGGAGAACATTTTCAATTTTAATTTAAGGAGGGGGCCTTCTATTCCGGCGGGGCGGAGACCTCCTTTTAAAGCAACAGCACATCTCACAGCTTTAATAAAAGCTTTTCCTTTCTTTTGTCATGGATTTTCTTTATTGTTTCCTTGACGCGTGAGTCAACGTAGCGCGTTTCCCGACGTGGGAAGCACCTCCGGTGCCGCTGCTAAATAATTTTTTATCATTATTTTTCTGCATGATTAAAATGAATTCATGAGTAGCTCCTGAAAAGTAATCGTATTCATTTTTCTCTTATGTTGACAAAAAAAGGAAATATTAATTTTGTTCTTTCTAATCATATTTTAATAAATAAGAAATATAAGGCCTTAAATTGTAGGGCATAGTTCTACTTTTAGATTTAATCAAAAGAGCGAAAAGGTGTAATAAAGCTCTATTAAGCTTATTTTAACCCCCGTACTGGATGAGAATGATTCAGAAATTATAATAATAGTAATAACAATAATAATAATATCGGAATCTTTGATATATTATATTTTAAACATAAACTTAAAAAAACAATAGAATAAAAAAATTATATAAAATAAATTTCCTAGCTTAAATTTTATGGTATAGAATGAAATAGTATTTAAATTAAGTTTATATCGTAATAAAAAAATGCAGATTAAATAGTCTGATAAACATTGCTTTATATAGTATCCATAAAATCCAATTAAATGATTTGATTTTATTATATCTCAATATTAAATTTATTATTTTTCTTTGAATTATGCCTTTAATTTGTCTTTAATTCCAATTTTAAGAATACAATTATGGTGTCGATCTCTTACATTATAGAAGCCGTTGTTTTCGAGTTTCAGTTGTTATTTTATTTTAATCTAATTTGGTTTTAAATTTTGAAAAATTGTCCTTTTTGTCCAACATAAGATAGTAAAAAAAGCTAATATTCATTATTAATCTTTCTTATTATAATTTATAAATATTATATTGCAACATAATAAATGTTATAAAGGCCTCAAATCAAAATTGTCTTACAAGCCTATTTAAAAGATATTTTTCCTTTTATTTCACCAAAAATATTCACTACTGTCTATCATTCAGAAATGTGGATAGAATGTTTAAGAAGCCTTTAGTAATAGTAGTAACCAGTTACCTAGCATTTCTCTCCAAGTTATCTCTCGACGGTATTGTGTGGTTGAAATGTTATTTGCAAACCAGTGTTATTTTCGTTAAATAATAAATTTAAATATATTTTTTCTTTTTTTTAAAAGATGTTAAAGAGTATTGTGCTGTGTATTTGTTAAGTTAAATTCTCATAAACCCATTTTTTTCGGATATTATTTTTAAATATACAATAAACATAAATCTAGTTGCCAAGAAAGAAATATTAGTCAAGATGGAAAATTGTAACCACATGTCACTCTGTTGTCACTTGACCGTTATTCAATAACGGTACAATTACGAAATAATTACGATACAGGCATTTGAGGACGCATTACAGATAATACTTGAGTCGTATAGTCCTTATAATAATTTTTCAAAAATTTATTTAAAGGAATTGTAATATCAGATAGTTTATGTAAATACATTACAATAAAATTTAATGAAGACACTCGTGTCACTTATAGTAGGTAAAGCGTTTATATTTATAGCAAATAATGCATGACTACACTTTTTTATGCACATAAATGTCAAACGAAAGTTCAACAGTTTTGGGTTCAGTAAACAGTTAAATAATTTATTATCTAAAACTACTCAACTGGAATTTACAGAGAGACTGCAAATCCCCTTTTAAGCCGAGGCAGTTACAGAAAGGAAGAAGACATTTGGATGTAATCGTGCAAAATATTTGAAGATAACAACGCTTTAAAGGATACAAGGAGAAATAAATTATGGAAGGGGGGCTACTTAGTGGAATTTATGACGCCCTGGCCGGAAATATTTATTGTTATTCATTAACGGAAGTAATAAATCCAATTGTAATTTTTCAGGTTCCATTAGAGAGGCCAGGTTTAGGGAATTAGGCGACTGATTTACTACGGTCCTCGATATTAGTCCAAAAAGGAATTGTTCCTTCTCTTTAGTTGTTAATCAAAAGCTTTGATAAATATCTGAATCTAGTTATGATTCATATCATTTAGTGTCTCTGTAATGGATTAATTAGATTTAAATCTTAAAGGATTTATCTATGTCTAGACCCCCTTAAATTTGCTAACTACAAAAAACACGTTTCTTTAGGAAAAGTTTTATCTTTATTTTCTGATTTATTTATTTTATAAAATTTTACCGAAATTATACGATCTGTCACACCCACCCATAATAAGTATTAATGCTATTAGTACTCAATAATATAT
>NW_027115101.1:477341-484612 GCF_000696795.3 Halyomorpha halys
TATATATATTTTTTAATTTAACTTTTTTTTAGTAATTTATCTTTATTTTTTAATAATAATGGATAATAAAGATTCTCTTAAATAATAAGAGACTCAGTATCATGATTCGCAATATAATAATTTTTATATGAAACAAGTAGTATATAATTCGATCCAATAAAAAATATTTTAGCAGTTACAGCAGAACTCCACTTATCCGCATCCGCCTTACAATAAAGAATGTAAGTCATATATCTTTGTATTTTAACAGTTAATATTTTGCTATTAACATTGAGTTTTACTGGACGTTGCTGTAAACTTCGTAGAACAGGAAATTAAAGTCATATTTTTGCTACTTGAAATACTGTTAAAAGCATCTTTCTAAATCTGTTGAAATTTGAGTTTGTCAATCTATTAATTGAATGGTTCATTTTGATGATTCATACAAGAAAGCCTTGCCTCTGTGAATAATTTAGGAAAATCAGATTCCTATATTATACCTTAATATAGGAATGATTAATACCTTGGAGTAAAAAGCAAAACTTGAGAAAATTAACAAATAAAGACAATTTTAAAAAATATAATTATTAATAATATTAATTCTAGATGTAATTTTTAATAATAATAAATATTAAAAAATATATATTTGATTGAAAAGTAGAGCGAATAATTTCAACGTCCATGATTACAAAATTTTAATGAATTATAAGAAAATTTATTTAAAAGGATAATATAATGTCAATTTAAAATATTCGAAAAAATTATAATAATAAAATTTTCGTTTGAAAAACGCAATATTATTTCTTTCTTTTTTGGGGGGGTCTCGGTGGCTAGGAAGTAAAGCAATAGATGGGATTTGAAGGTACTGGAGTGAAAAATGAATGAAGGAATGGGATTCGATAAATAGGAGGATCCGATTCAGAATAATCTGTCGAAAGTGAATAATATCTGATATAAAATTTTCTATGATAACTGGCGATAGTTAGCAATACAATTAAAAAAAGTTCTTAGTTCTTAAAAAAGAAGTTGTAACTCAGCAAATTTTAAATTGTTCTATGAATTGTCTCTTGAGAAAATAGTTTCACAGAATTGAAATAATTTTCTTGTTTACATTTTTTATCCTTATTTTATATTGTTTTTTGTTTAATAACTGACTGGAAAAGCAGTTCTGTTTAATTTTGATTAGTGTTTACGTAAATTGAATCCAGCAAATTTAAAAAAAGTATAATTATCGTCACCGTGCCGAAAACTTCATTTTTTAAAGGTTTCATACGATTTAGGATACGGTAAAATTGTAATATCATTCACCTAGAGTTTTTTTTTTAACTGAAAGGGAATTAAAACTGACAGGGGTCGATGGTCTTTATAACCTTTTTCCATGTACAGTACTAAAAAATAAATATTAAAACCTATTTCCAGCTTTCACTTACAATATCGAAAATTTCTTTTTTTTTTAATTCCTTTCTACTAGTTTTCGTTTTGCGTACGGTAATGACTGTAAAGGAAGGACATGTCTATTTTTCTCAGCGACCGGTTACTACAGGGGTATTCATGATCTTTTGTTTAACATGTTAAAGCGTGTTAAATGTTGTAATAAATTACTGTAATCCAAACTTATAAGTAAACAATAACAAGAAGTTTTGGAAGGAAAGGTTACTAAATAAGTTGCTAAGAAAATCCGCAAGGAGCTCTCATGCATTTAATATTTAACATGACTTTGAATAGGGCTGCTTACAATCCTATACTAACATGGTAAAACATTTTAAATTTAACACAGTATCATGAGTACCCCCTTATACAGTCAGGTGCTGTTAAATGCTTTTCAAGGTAATTAAAACGTTCACTTACCACCCTACTTTAAGTTGAAATTAATCCAGGGTTGCTTCATAACAGATATTCCTAAATTACATACTAAAGCAAAACTTTCTCGTAAAATTTTCCAAATAGCTAATCTCTAATAGCAAACTAGAATAGGTTATATTTTAAAGATTTTCTGAATTGAAAACTTATCATATAAAAAACATTTGAAATAATTGACAATAGCCCTTATAGAAACAAGCCACAGATATATGTGTACATTTATATTTTCAGTTTTAATGAGAGATGTAATTAAAAAAAAAATATAAAGTTACTGAAGCTGAAGAGTACTTTACGTGGAAATATGATCATTGTTTTGTTTTATTTGTACTCATACTCATTTGAATTTCCATTGTACGATTTTTTTTCCTGTTCTGCATTTTATTATTTCCTCTTTACAATAATCCTGTACAGAGAGTGGTAATTTAATCCATGACTGATTAACACGGTCTATCAAATACATTATGTTTCATTATATATTATTTGTTATAACTAATCCGATAAAATGTCATGAGTAAATCGAGATATATTGTAAAAAGAAAACAATGATTTACATAATAATCTCGTAAATTCATAAAAAATTATACTAAATTAATGTATTTCGGGGATAATGTGAAACATGGACTAGTAACGCAGAGGATTATCACGATAGATATTTAATAAAAATAAATACTTTCGTGTTCCTTTTATTTGTCTTCTCTTTAGGAACAATAAGCCATGGAATAATAATTGATTTTTTATTTCATTTTATGTTTTAAAAAAAAATAATATTTTGTATATAATCATATAAATAAATATAATGTTACATCCTACAAAAATTAGACTGAATGAATTTAAATTATCGACTAAATTTTGATTTTCTGCTTTTTAGCTAGCTTCTATTTCATTTTTGATGAGTTAATTGTTGACCGTGGATTATATATCAGAAGATGATTGCGGTGCATTCTGTGAAGAATAAAAATAAGTAAAAACTAATTTATTGGTGCCAACGTTTCGGCCATAATTACAGACTTTCGCCAGGGCTGAGGACAAAACAAGATAACAGATATAATGACCATTATATATTAAACATAATAACCGATAGTTATAATATAATAACCATAATCATAACAAATGATAATATTAAAGGGAATACAAAATAGTCAGAAATGAAGATAGCAGATATGATATATATGCAGTATTGAAAAAAATGCATAGCGTAATATTATAAGATAATTGAAACTTTACATAATAATATATAGGGAATATAGTAATATTAAAATTAAAAATCAAAGAAGAAAATAATATAGGTATGAAAATCAACTAATAGATCTTCGAATTGAGAAAATAATTTAAAATTGAAGTAATATAAAAAATATAAAGAAAAACGTATATGTAATTAATTACATGTGTTTGTAGAATAAAAACATTAAAGAAGTATATATAGAGTTATATGAGCTAAGATTAGTAAGTAATATAAATAACAGCAATGTTATGTCATGGCTATTCAAAGGGTTTTTACGGCTGACGAGGGTCCATGACTCCATTTTATTTATTTATCTATATTTATATTTATATAATGTATCTCCATCGGTTCCTGATGAAAACTAACTTTCAATTCTTTAAAGTGTATTGGTATATATTTAATCCAAGAACTAGATACCATTAATTCCCCTTGCTATGCCCTGCTAGATGTGATTTTACGTAATTAATTATTAGATATATTTTCCAATGGTATCATGTTTGCCAGTTTATTAGGCTGTGATAATGAAGTGGCATGAATGAATTCTAAACTATAAAGTGAGGTCTGGTTTGCATTAGGTTGCGGGTCAGTGTGATTGGCCCATGGTCATCTCTCCCTTTTCCTCATCTGCCTGGCCTAGATGGAGATGTCCGTCCTTCTTGGGTGCACTACCTCCTCTATCTTACCTGTCACTGTTGTACTGTCCTTCTTCGGAGTCCTTCCTCCACTGTATTTTCTGCTGTAGATCTCCTTTCCGAACCTCTTGTACTGTACTACCCTCAAATCTCTCTCTCGACGCACTGTACTCCTGACTATCACTGTGTTACCTTAAAGCCTCTCCTCTTAAAATCGTCCATCCTCCCCTCTACTATCTAGCCATCCATTGCCTACTTCTATTAGGGGGCGAGATAGTTTCCCTCGGTCAGCTTTTGATATACCAGATGTCTTTATGGTTCTCGCTTATCTGGCCCGGAGCTCAGGCGTATGGGTGTATCCAGGTCTTAGCGTAGCGCTTTACATGCCTGAATCCGTACCCTCCCCAGTAGCTTGTCCTTGATCTCTATCATCTCTGAGGACCCCCATTAAAAGTCTGAGAGTAACTCAGCGCTGCCAAACCCATGGTGTTTAAGAAGAACAAACCTACCTGATTAGGTTGTCCTTAACTGTTGTTAGTTCCTCTCTTTATGGCTCTTAATGTTGCTAGGTTGCCGACCATACTTTTATAGCCTCTTTATCCTGCAGTTACCCAAACAGGTGCAATTCCCTATTTGGCCTACCCATAAAGGGATTGCCAAGGCTGACAAAGGACACTTACCGCCTATTTAATTAAATATAACTTCACTTCCTTTATTTTTTCCTATGCTGGTATTTTCATTACATAGCATTAATCAGATGTGGTGAACATAACTAATAAAGAGGATGAGGGAGAAAGAATAAGGAAATAGAGGAAATATGGTAGAAAGGAATAGATGATAATTAACAAAAGAAACCAACCGTCTAGAGGCAGGTCCAACATAAAGTACAACAAGCGCGATGGACCAATCGTTAATTACAAAATACGTTACCAGCAACGTTAGTAGCGTATGGACTTAATTAAACAAAAAAGTTATGAACTAAACTAATTGTTAATAAGATATAAAATCTAACAGGAACTGCAAGAGCTAATTCTAAAAATAATTCCAAAGCTTTTTGTTTGTTTAAAATGTTCAATTTTTTTTTCTTTATATTTGATTTCTTCGTTATGGTTAATTTTCTCCTCTCCAGTTCCTTACATTGCATGTACAGGCCGTTTTTGTTAAATTTTTAAAAAGAGGTTTTGTAATTTATTTTAAAAAAATCTTTTACAAAAAATGTAACAAAATACTTTGTAGCTATTTTTCTAATCGGCTCTTAGAGTTAGACAGACTGTCCAAAATGTTGGCTGGGGCTAGTTTATTGATGTAAAATTAATAATATAAAGAATAAGGAAGACTAGTAAATTACTGAGAAAGAAAATTTCATAATTCTCTGGGTATAACAAACCACTAAATAGATTTATTTGATGTTTGTTCGAAAGGATTGGTTGTTTTATTTAATTTTTCAATATTTTGATTGCTGGTTTATTTGTCAACTTTAAATTCTTCTCTCTATTTAGATACTCTACTTATGGTGAAATGCGAATTAAACATTCTCAACCCTGAGTACATTAACATATGCTCGTTGAGTGGATGCATTATACACTCGGATCCCATATCTACTCAGTGGTCAATAGCCATACAACACCTGATCTTATAGTTGACCGCTTCTGCACACCTAACATGGGCTACGATATACATTTCACATATGCTCAGCCTTAGGGTTATATACTGTCATATAGCAATTCCTTTACATTATTTTGTTTAATTATTACTTTTAAATGGGTGAGTGAGAAACCAAGGAATATAAGTTTTCATATCTACTTCTGCCATATCGTGATTTATCCTTTACAATACGGTTAATATTGAAGCGTAAATTTGGTTCAGGCGCAGAAAGATAGCAACGAATCCCTTATTTACAAAGCAATCGTTTCTATAAAGTTTAATATTATCATATAAAGTGAATAATTATTATAAATAAGTGTGTTTTTGTTACAGTTTAAAAGATGATGAAATGTAAAATCTTAATAACACAAATGGCGACTATTTCATAACTAAATGGTTATACAAAGAATATTGATACACAAAACAAATCAGTAAGAAATATCACTAGTTACAAACCAAAAAACAAAATGTGAAATTATCCTTAGTAATGATAATTTCACAAACTTTTTTTTTAAACTGAATTGTGAAAGAAATTAATTTTGGCTATTTTTCATGATTATTATTAAACTTTAAATGTTGATAACATATATATAATTATATACAATAATAAATTGATATTATATTACCAAATGTGGAGAAACCCTTTGTCTCTAACTTTCCTTTCTCCTTAATTTCAAATCTACCTCCATTGGCATCTCTTCGTATTAATAACTCACTCCACCTAGTGAGCACTTATGTTTTCCCACCATCCCACATTGCATACAAATATTTCCTTATGTTAAATATGATAATTATTCTAGAGGGGGTGATCGTAAGAGTAAAAATAAGAGATATAAGTGAGAATAAGAGTAATAAAAGATGTACATAATGCTATCTTCTCAGTATTGTATGCTTCATTTCAGTTCCATTTTAGTAACTCTCAATATAACTATTTTTTTGAAAATGGCTTCTCTGAAATTTGTAAATAAGAGCAAAAATAATTCATCCGAAACAGGCCCCTAGTTTCCCTTACGGGAATGGAAATGAATTTTCCTAGGCATATCTATAATTCGAAAAAAGCACGCCTGATTTTATCAGAAGTTTGATGAAAATTTGAGATTAGAGTTTATATATTTTAGAATAAATTCTAGAAAGTAATGAAAAGAAGAAATAATTTTCAGAAAAATACAATGAGAGAATAAAAAAAAATTAAAATAGTGAGGAAGCTGTGGTGACTGACCCATTTACTTGGCAGACTTTTTTCATTTTTTTTGTTTTTGGAAAGGGGATGCTAAGAAAATTTTTGAGGAAATCCATTCCTTTTCCCAAAAGAAAAATTATGTGAGACTATCGAAGATGGAGAGAGCACTGGTTTGGATCTCCAGGAACAATTCCGAACAGGACAAGAAACTTCTCCGAAGACCTTGGAAAGTCACAATATTGGAGGAATATATTTTTCTAGAATCCCTAGGGTATACACACCATTATCTGCGCTGATCACAGAAAAATATGTGATGGATAAGAGTTTAATATAATCTAATAAAGATAAACAATAAGAGAAAGTAAAAAAAAAAAGTTAAAATAAAATGAAAAATAATTTATCAAGTGAAACTGCCTGACTTTTTTTTCTATCTATGATAGTACAATTACTATATGATTATAGTAGATTATTATTTAAGATAGATGTTTCAATAGCAAATAAAAATGTATTACATTGGTATCATTAGGTTAACTAATTAATTTAATAGATCCATAAATACCTATATTTATATACCTATGTTTATGAATACATTTTATTATATTTATTTTCAACTAAATTTGATTTTTTGTTTGGAAAGAAAATGTATGTGTTCAAATGTCTTTTGTCTTTTTAATTTCATTTAACTTTAATTTCTTATCTTTATCTACCGTTATGATAATTTTTCTTATAATATTTACTATGATATATTTACTTT